>NC_057802.1:256204541-256488759 GCF_018294505.1 Triticum aestivum | reverse complement strand
GAAAAAATCCCACCGAGTGAAGAGCAAACCTCTCACTCGGGGGCTTAGCTGCAGTCCAGTACTCGCCTAAGTTTGAAAAAATCCCACCGAGTGAAGAGCAACCCTCTCACTCGGGGGCTTAGCTGCAGTCCAGTACTCGCCTAAGTTTGAAAAAATCCTACCGAGTGGTCAGCAACCCTCTCACTCGGGGGCTTAGCTGCAGTCCAGTACTCGCCTAAGTTTAAAAAAAATCCCACCGAGTGAAGAGCAACCCTCTCACTCGGGGGCTTAGCTGCAGTCCAGTACTCGCCTAACTATAAAACACGTTCAAAGTGAGGACCGATCTTCTCGCTCGGGAACTTGGCCACACGCACTATCCTCATCCGCAAGGACGACGAGGTTCAGGTCGACTACGACCTTCTGCTCAGAGCTGCGCCATAGGTACAATGTGCGCTCCATCCCGATCCGCAAGGACGACGAGATGCAGGTCGACTGCGACCTTCTCCTCAGAGCTACGCCATAAATACGATGTGCTCTCCGTCCTGATCCGCCAGGACGACGAGGTGCAGGTCGAATGCTACCTTCTCCTCGGAGCTGCATCACAAATACAAAGACTATTCCGAGTGAAGAAACAAGTTCCACACGAAGGCAAACACAAGCATATTCAGAGAAAGACCAAGGTCAGATAAATCTCGCGAAGTTCCATACTACAAATAAAAGTACTCGGGCATCAGGCCTGAAGGAGTTTAACGGTTACAAAATCACTCGGCATTCCGAGGCAAATTTAAGGCAAGGCATAAAGTTTGTTCACTCCGCAGGAGGAGGGCTAGCAGGTTCGACAAACTCGTCTAGGTCAATTCCATCAGCAATCCAAGTGGCAGCAGCAATGAAGGTTTCCATGAAAGATTGGAAGTCGTGCCTTTTGGTATTGGCAACCTTGATCGCCGCCAGCTTCTCTTCTCGAGCTTCCTTGCAGTGGACACGAACCAGAGACAGAGCCACATCAGCACCTTATCAAGCAGAAGACTTCTTCCATTCCTGCACTCGACCAGGGACCTCATTGAGTCGAGCCATCAGAGACTCGAGGTCATTTTGGAGCGTCGCCCCTGGCCAGAGTGCTGTGTCAATTCGCGACACCGCAACTTTCAGCCGAGCGAGGTAGTCGACGACACCAGTGACACGAGATTCCTGTCGAAGCATGTTCATGGCAGCTTCGTCCTTAACAGGAGAGAGGATGGGATCCAAGCTTGTCTCAATTCGCCCAGTCTCTTCCTCGAAGTTCTGGCAAAATTCTGCACACGCAATACAACGATGAGTCAATAGTTATATATCGAGTCGACATCAACAAGTCAGTCGGACAAAAGAAAGCACCTTCAAGCGTAACGAATAACTTCTTGGCAAGTCCTCCCAGATAATTCTCCGCTCATCTCTCTTGTGGGCGATGTCTTCTACTTTGTCGGTCAGGGCCCTCTTGTCCTTCTTCTGATGAGTTGCCTCCTTGTTGGCTTCATCAAGGGCAGCCTTCAGCTTGATGTTCTCTTCCTCCAGTTTACCGACTGAAGCCAGCTTCTGGTCGGCGAGTGCAGTTTTCTCTTCTGCTGCTTTCTGCGTGGCCGCAAGGTCCAGATCCTTCTGTGCCAGAGCCTTGTTCATTGTTTCTGAAGAAAATAACGCTCGGTTCAGAAGAAGGAGATAACACTCGGGTCAGGAATGAATTAGTCGACAAGTTTTCATACCAACGGCTTCATCCTTGGCCTTCTGCAAGTTTGTCTTGGCCAGATCAAGATTGAGCTGAATCTGCTTATGTTCCAAGTCAGCAAACCGAGCTCCAAGTTCACAAGATTTCTGTGGTCAGGAGATTGTAAGTTGACAGACACGGAGATTGGCTGCTTCCGAGCAATAAAATAACAAGTTCTAAGACTACTGTCGAATCAAACATTCAACAGCTGTCTCGGGGACTACACCCAGTGGGTGCACTCAGCGTGCCCCCACTGGTTTGACGTTTTCATTGACTTGGTCCGTCCAGTCGAAAAAAAATAAGAGGAAAGTTGTTCTCAAACCACAGTCGACTGCCCGCAGTCGACTACGGTCTCGGGGGCTACACCCAGTGGGTGCACTAAGCGTGCCCCCACTGGTTCGGGTTCCACTCGACGTGATCCGTTCAGACTGAGTGAAAAAGTTCTGATTCTCAGACCATAGCCGACCGCCCACAGTCGAGTACGGTCTCGGGGACTACACCTAGTGGGTGCACTCAGCGTGCCCCCACTGGTTCAAAGACTCAATCGACACAACCTAGTCGACCCAAGAAGCAAAACTATTCAGCAGCAAGTTAAACACCCAGTGGGTGTACAAATGCAAAATGCAGACTGACGAAAAGATGCACAAAGAAAGTTTTCAGGTAGCATATCCTAACAGAGCAAGCGACAAGCTAAAGGATCAGTCGGTAATCAACCAACCTGGACGTTGCTCTGGAGAGCTGAGCTGGCATCATAAGCATCTTGACTGGCCTCCCGAACCACCTTCATCTGCTCCATCATGATGCCTGCCTGGCGTATAGCTTCCTTGGTAGCACTCACTTGGTCCTCTAGGACATGGTGCGCAGTGAAGAGTGAAGACGGTGGATCGGCTGGGATCTGTGCAGTCAACGCTGAAGGCTGGGCACTCGACAATGGTACGACAAAAGTCACAGAAGCCCGGTTGGCATCGCCGGTCTCGTGGATCGCCGGCTCCGTCACTGGCGTCAACTAAGGCACCTTGCCAGTTGATGTCTTCCTGCTTCTCCTTCCCATGGTCCTCAGCGGCACATCCTCCTCGTCGTCTGGAAGATCAATGACATTGGGAGGAGCTGCAAAAGAATCAATCGCCAGAATTCAGTCGACCAACAAAATGGCTGAGAAAGCAAAGACAAGATTGCAAAAGTCATACCCGGGTTAGAAGTGACCACGTCTTCCACATCCTCATCACCATCCCTGTAAGCAGAAGTCCCAGAAGTAGCCGCTCTGCAAGTTTCAAGATTCACTCGGTTAAATCAGGAAGAGAGTCGACAGCACAAGTCCTTGAGCAAAAAGTGAGGACAAGACACTTACGCAAAAGCGACGGGAACATCGATCTTGATCTTGGGCAGGGTCTTCTGAGACTTCGATGCTGCAACTTTGGGCTGCTTTGGAGCCTTCTCAATCGGTACAGGGGAAGAGGTCCGAGTGCGCTTGGAAGTCTGTCCAGTCGGTAGACCTACTTTACCACGGATACTTGTTGGGTCGTGCTTATGCTTGGAATACCTTCCGTTGCGAGGTGGTGACTCGACTTCTTCGCCACTTCTAGATCGAGTCCTTGCTTTCCTCCTCCTCTTCTCCTCCATCAGATTGCCAATCCATGCTTTCGCCTCCGCTTTCTTCTCCTTCCTAGTACTGATCTTGCTCCCCGTCCGGCATTGAGTATGTCTTCGTATAGGTCTGCGAAGCAAAAGAGGTGAACAAAGGATGGTCGACTCAATAAACAACTGCAAGTCAGAACAAAGAATAGACCTGGTCTGGTTGGTTGTTGGCGTCGAATGGTAAAACTCTTCGGGACCCCCTGGGGTTATCCTTGTTTCCTGTGATGCCTTGCACCCATTGCGCCACTGTCTTCTCATCAACGTCCTCCGGATGGATCCGAGTGGAATCTTCAATTCCCGAGTACATCCACATTGAGTGATCGCGAGCCTGGAGAGGCTGGATACGTCGACTGAGGAATACCTCGAGCAGATCCATACCAGTCACACCCTCACGGATCCGCTGAACTACTCGCTCCATCAACATGGTCACCTCCGCCTTCTCTGCTGGAGTCACTTTCAAAGAAGTGGGTTTCTGGACTCGTTCCAAGGAAAAGGGAGGGAGACCAGTCGGATGGCCAGGGGTCGACTTGTCTTTGCAGTAAAACCAAGTTGACTGCCACCCTCTAACCGAGTCAGGGAGAGTCATCGTGGGAGAGGCACTCTTCCCCCTCATCTGGATACCTAAGCCCCCACAGATCTAAATCACCTGGGTTCTCTTGTCACTCGGGCTAGCTTTTTTCACAGTCTGCGAGCGGCATGTGAAGATGTGCTTAAACAGACCCCAGTGCGGTCGACATCCCAAGAAATTCTCACACAAGGAGACAAAGGCGGCGAGGTACGTGATTGTGTTGGGAGAGAAATGGTGGAGTTGAGCCCCGAAGAAGTTTAGAAAGGCACAGAAAAAAGGATGTGGGGGCAAAGAAAAACCGCGGTCGACGTGAGTGGCGAGTAAGACGCACTCACCCTCCTCGGGCTGCGGCTCAGTTTCATCCCCCGGGAGCCTCCAGGAACCATGCTCAATCAGCCCGCTCTCGGCCAGATCTTGCAAGTCATCCAGCTCGATTGTGGACTGGATCCAGTCGCCCTGAACCCAACCGCGTGGCAAGGCGGATCTCGACGACGACCCACTCCTGCCGGTCTTCTTCCCCTTCCCCTTCGCCCGCCCCCTTCTTTGTGCACTCCAGCGTTGCCGTCTTGTCCTTCGCCATTGCAGCAAGAGGCGCACGGACGGGAGGCGGCATCGAGAGCGGAAGCGGTAGCGGTGGAGAAGCAGAGGAGGAAGAAGGAGAAATCGGGGCACACTGTGCAAAATTCCCCAACCCAACGCCTTATATGGAGTCATTTCTAAGTGAATGCCGGCTAGGCCCGGGCAATCCTATCAAATCCCGCAACTGTCGCTCGTTCAGTACGTGGCGAAAAAGGTGGCACGGAGATCGAGGCGCCCCTGCCTAATCCATCCCGATTACTGCAGTCTCCTCCGTCCCGCGCACTTCCCAAAATTTCGAATCCCGCAAGATCCGGGAGCAGCAGAGCAATCTGTCAGACTGAAGATTTTTTCCATATCAATGCTCGAAGCTTATCAGCAAAGTTCACTCGACTACTTGAGAATGGATCAAGGCGACTGAAAATGAAGTCAAAGTTGTCACATGGTCAAAGTTGTCACATGGCTTGTCAGTCTAAGGAAAACGCTTCCGCAGCGTGTAACTGAGTGGGAACCAACTTCCACTCCTTTTTCCACTCGAACACTGAACCATTCAGGGGCTAATGATGACGACATGTACCTAGGGTAGGGTCATAGGCCTGACCTAGACACCCACCCCAAGGACATTTACCGAAAGTCAGAAGCATTCAAGGGATACCATCATCCACTCGACCAAAAACATTCCACTCGGAAGACTCAAGTTCATTCGACCGTAACAAGAATCACTCGATGGATAGAAGATCTAAAGTCACTTTGTATGGCAACGGTCAGGCGTTACCCTGTAGATTTAATGGTCATTCATGTATCTTTATTGCTGGGGTTATCAGTAACGCCCTATCTTTATGTACCTTAAACCCTGTGTAACCGAGGGCCGGAGGGGCTTGGCGAACTCTATATAAGCCACCCCCTCCTCAGGGACAAGGGTTCGCACCCCCTGTAACTCCACACACATAATCCAATCAACCGAGCTCCCGAGCATCGAGACGTAGGGTTGTTACTTCCACCGTGAAGGGCCTGAACTCGTAAATCTGGTGTGTACAACTTCACCATAGCTAGGATCTTGCCTCCTCATACCTACCTCCCATTCTACTGTCAGTCTTAGAACCACGACATTAGGGACACTCTTGTCCGAAATGTGAGGTAAGTTACAAAAGTACCCCCACCGATTTGAGCTAGGCGGTTCTTTTGGTTCAGGGGTATCATGAGCATTTCGCGTGTCGGGATTTCATAGGAGGTGGGAGTTTCCACGCGCGTTGTAATTTTGGGATAGCAAGGGGCGGGTTGAGATGGAGGGAGTTTTCGGAGCACAATGAGACAAATATATATCTTAAATATTTTGGGTTAACAAGGCGCGGGTTGAAGAGGCGGGAGTTTCGCAGCACGATAGACAGAGATGCTAGCTTGAAATTTCGGCATAACAAGGCGCGGCTTGAAATTTTGGGAGAACAAGATTAACGTGTACAAAAAAGACAATTCGCACCTCATCACTAGAGAGAGCCATGTCCCGTTTTACTATATTACTAGAAATGCATCCAAATACAATAAAAAAACTAAAAAAAACCGGGACAACAAACATAACTTACTCCAAATCAATTTGCACTTCCCACAACAATAAAAAAACAATTTGTGTTGTCTAGCATATGGACTAAATTTGAGTACATTTTCCCTATTTGAATGGGATTGTACTCGGGTTAGTTATACAACCATCTAAATATTATCTTCACAATACATGACATGAATATAGGAGTAGTAAATTCCTATATAAATACGAACGGCATGTACATACGATCTCAAATTCAAATATATATATATATATATATATATATATATATATCCATTTTATGTTGAATTCAAATCATAGTACATGTATGCTCTAGCTAGATGTTTGGAATCTAAACCATGTATGATACTACGTACAATGTGTTTAACACGCACAACACACACACAAACACCATTTAGACTAGTAAGGTACACGCGCATTGCACGCATGAGATTTGGCAACCAAATTATGAATAAATACCACATTATATATAGCATGTAAGCTTTGGGTCATATATGCATGATGTAGATATTCGTTTAATTCTTATAGTTCATCTCATTCAAAATCATTTAGTTTTAATAAAAATAGCTAATCTATTTTAAGATTCATGGAATTGTGCGTTGTAAAGCATAAAGTAAAAACAAATAATGGCAATTCATGTAGATTTTTTTGGGCAATTATGATACGGAAGATTCTAGAACAAAGGAGAAGTGCTTTGTGTTTTGAGGTTTGTGCATTATGCTTAAGTTCAACCATGGAGTGTTCTAGATCGTACATGTGGCAAAATCTGGTGGAATGTAGATGATATCCAACGGCCAGTAGTGCTCGAATTTGCCATCTTTGCACCATGGGATTGGCTTCATCCAATGACCATCTTTCAAAGTTATTCGCACACTATATAGGGGTATAGATATAGATATAGATATGTGATGCGAAATCCACCCATCATCTCCAATTAGAATAGTGCGTCCATGTACAGATGCAATGTGGCCAAACGATGTCTGCCATCGGTATCTCAAATTCAAATCTGTCTGACCTTGTTCAACGTGTATACAATATAGCATGCTTGTTTCCAAACCACACCGCACATATCTCAGTTATATTCATGCATGCATGGGTTTCAAACATCATGGTCTCTTATTCAAATATTTGAATTCAACTTTACATTGATTATGACCTCACCTAGTCTTTTACACCCACACAGTCGTCTTCTCTTTATAATTGTACCACTAACTTTCTCTCGTGCATGCATGCACACACACTACCACTCGGCATTATCCATTGCACACATGCAATCTTTTTCTTCAGGTCGGTCTCCCATGCATGCACACACACACAGCTCTCCCTCTTCATCATTTCGGGCATTCTTTATCTCTCACATGCATGCACAACGATTGATGTTGCTCTATGTGTGTGTATATATAGCTAGGTCTTTCCTAGTTTTCCACACAAACCGATCGATGTATATATCTAGTGAGGTCTCACCCTCTTTCCCATGTACACATCGATCAATCTATACCTCTCTATATAAGATTACATAGCTAATACACCCACATTAATTATATATCCAACATCCCCCTCTCATCATCCATGCCTTCCGCTTCATCTCTCAGACGCGCACACAGTGGCGAAGACAGGGGCAGCAAGGGCCCTGCCCCCTAACATCACTATATATTGAGGCTAATATGAATGTGATCAGTAGATCAATTGCTGGTTAAATGGTTTAAGTTGATGAATTGGCCCTCCTTGTAAAGGATTAGCAATGCTTGGCCCCCTGGCTCATTTATTTTTCATGGCTCCGCCACTGCGCGCAATCGCGCACGTTCTCGCCCCCTCTCTTTAAATATCGATCTCGCACTTGTGTACTCCTTCATAGTCTCCCTCCACTTGGCCCCTCGCACCATCTTCTAGCCCCCCACCAGATTCTGTCACATGTACAATCTAGAAGACTCCATGGTTGAACTTAAGCATAATGCACAAACCTCAAAACAGAAGTAATTCTCCTTTGTTCTAGAATCTTCTGTATCATAATTGCCCAAACTTTTTTTCTAGTTGAATTGCCATTATTTGTTTTTACTTTATGCTTTACAACGCATAATTCCACGAATTATAAAATAGATTAACTTTTTTATAAAAACTAATTGATTTCAAATGAGATGAACTATAAGAATTAAACGAACGTCTACATCATGCATATATGACTCAAAGCTTACATGTTGTAGTGTGGTATTTACTCATAATTTGGTTGCCAAATCTGATGCGTGCAATGCACGCGTACCTTACTAGTACTTCTAGTATGTGCAAAACACGTAAATTAGAATTCCAATGGCACGCTACACAGTGTCTCTCCCTTTTTCAGTAGATGAAGCCATGTGGCACATGTGGAGGCGTTGTCGCGACCTCCTTGTGTGGATTGATCTCAGTGACGTATTGCTGGTTCCAGAAGAATGTACTCGTCCTCTCTCACGCACACTGGCAGTACATGCATGAAGCAAAGATGTGCCCGCACGCACTCATTCCCTTGCACGCACACGCGGGTACACAATGGGACGCATTTTTGTACGAAGATCCACCCCATGTGATAATTTGACGCATGTAAAGTCCTTCACTTCATTGATGGTCAATTAATGCAGCGCATGCAAATTGAGTGGACGTGAGGGAGGAAGCAGTTGAGAATAACATTACTACTCCACTACGTGCATGCGAGTAGTTAAATCATGGGTTGCTACTTCCATTGGTCTCCTTCATATTTTGTGCCAATTTTTGACCATATTTTTGTGTAACATAATATTTATGCATGTCATAAAAAGTGGCGCAAAGAAAAGGGGGCCAATAAACCAGGACACAGGCAGCATGATCAATTTTTGCCTGGGCTACTGTTGGTGGCCTTTGTATTTAAATATGGATGGAGTGGAGTAGTACTATCTTTATCTTAGCCTCGTAGGGCTCTCCCAGCACCTAGGCTCGCCTCACTGCCTCGCCCACCAGATCCCGCCATGGAGGATCCCGCCATGGATAATCCCTTAGATCCCAGGATCCCGCGGGCTGCCCTCTCACTGCGCCCCGCATCACTCCCGCCTTTGAGCAAAACCTACATGTGTTTTAGAGGGGATCCATTGCTCTGGAATCACAGATCGGTGGCGCCGGAGGACATGTCAGGGCTGCGTTTCAGGTGGTGGGCAGCAAGGGCAAATCAGATCGAGGAAGCATCGCATCAATTGGAGAGACGTTCGAAGGAGCTGCGCCTGGCGCAGCACAAGGCGGAGGCGCAATTCGATCTCAGGGGAGAGATGCTGAGGTATGTCAGCATCTGGCAGCGTCACGTCGATTTCGAGCTAGGGCTAATGGCAGAGATCATATTCACAGAGTCAACTTCAGAGGAAAGAACGCGCATGCTTGCGGAATGGCATGAGCGGCGGGTGCAACTGTTCAAATGGGCGGTAGGAGAAGCCAAATCACGGGACCAGCTGCGGCGGCGCCGCTGGGCATCCATCGTAGGCGAGGTGAGCTGCCCTCCTTCCCCGCCAGCGATGCAGTGACCTACTCGGTTGCTGCTGCAGTGAACTTGCGGCTCCATGGCAGTTTGAAACCGTGACAATCACTCCATCTATATATATTGTATTCCTGTGAAAATACTTGGTCGTTTGGAAAAAGATGGTAATTGATTTATCACTAGTTTTTGAATGCTTGGTCGTGACAATCACCCGAAGCCACAACCAGAAGTCTCCATCGCGTAACTTACGGCGGTCGCACCAATAGACGGTCGGTCGCACCGACGACACGCATCAGCTTGGTCTGATATGTACGACTAGTTACATCACTGACTTGTGCGACCGCATTTGAGCAGTAGTACTTGAAATTTGTGTTCCAGGAAACTCATCAGGAGCCGTCTCGGGCCTCGAAACCAAAACCATCAATTAATATTTAGCTTGTTCCCATCACATTCCAAAATGTATAGTATAATTAAGTGCAAACCTTCTCACACCTAGTACTATCAAACCTGAATGTGTTCACACTATGCAGGTTTTAGTACTAGTGCTAGTACTAGGTTATAAAAAGGGGAACTAGTACCTAGCCGAAAATCACTCTACCTCTTCCTCCTCATAAGTCTTTCTTGTTCGTCTGTCCTTGCCATGGACGGTGTGCAGAGCTCTAGGTCAAGAAATACTCGTAACAAGGGAGCGGCAACCAAGGCCATGGAAAAAGAAGAGAGGGCTCGCCGCCTGGCAGAGACGTCGAAAGATCTCTCACGGGCAGGCGAGGGCTCCCAGGAGCGCCCTAGCCGCAGAGGCGAGTGCTCCCAGGAGCGCCCTAGCCGCGGAGGCGAACATGCCGAGCTAGCGGCGCTGGAGTCGTTATCCCTCGACGACAAGCCCGGTCAGCTCAATAAGCAGGAGGAGTTCATTGACGACTTGGTGGAGCTGCTGAAGGAGAGCCTCGACGACATGCCCGCTGAGCTCAATGAGCAAGGGGAGTTGACCGCCGGCTTGGTGATGATGCCAAAGAAGAGCATTGCCTCGGATAAGAAGGCGACCGGCGAAATCCTGCAACATCAGGAGGACAAGGCGAAGCTCCGCCACAAGCTCGACTTGCTGAAGGAGGAGAACGCCGGCTGGAAGAAGCTGCATGAGAAGAGTAGTTCCTCGATGAAGATGTTGTAGGCCCTCGTCATGGAACAGAAGGAGGAGTTGGAGAAGCTCTGCATCGAGCACCCGACTGCTGTCAAGGTACGTAATGCGGCCGTGGAACAGATGATGAAGGCTCGCGTCGAGAAATCCCGTGTCATGGACAGAATGAAGTAGATGGCGGAGGAGATGCGCCAGGAGATGGAGGTCGTGGAGGCGATAAAGAAGCAGTTATGACTCCACGGCCAGCAACACTTCATGTAGTAGAGAGCAGCGCCCCAGACTTGTGTGTGCGTCTTCCTTCTTTTTTGGGGGGATAATCTCCCTTCTTCTTTTGCTCTTGTGTTTCTTCTTTTGCTTCGGGTGTTTCGCCGCATGTGTCACGTTCTCTGCAAGGCATGAATAGAACAATGCTAATGATGAGCGGCGCCGTGGGATCGATGACTAGCAAATTAGATCATTTTTATCGCCATATCGCACTGGGCTACCGTGTTTCATGCTCCTCCGTCGTACTAGTACTCCAGTGGAAAACTTGAGTATGTCGCACGGTTCTATGCTCCTCCTCAGGTCATCGGCAACATTTATACAAGCAGTCAAATCACAAGGCCCCGCCTTCCAGCAGTAATGAGCCTTCAAATCACAAAGGCCCTCGCCTCTCGTGAAACCGACCAAGAGAGACTGCCCCGCCCTCTAGCCTTTTAAATGTATACTTTTGTACAGTAGTAGTATCGATGGATTGTGCCATGGAGCAAAACTAACAAGATGAAATTAAAGAAAAAAGGTGGTACATATAGAGAGTGCTCGTCGCCAAATTATGCATATAGTACTATTAAAAAAGCTAGTACGTGCTTAGATGGGGTGCTAAATTCTATTAAAGAAATTAGCATACATATTTAATTCTTGGGTTTTTATTAGTTATGCCACTAGTTGGGTCTCACTACTCAGTTTTGCCATTAGAAGTTACAACTACTCAAAAATGCCATCGATCCGTGACATGCTTGCTCAAAATGCAATTAGATATCTCAAAAATGCCATCGTTCCGTTAGATGTTTGCTCAAAAATGCCATTAGACATTGTTATTTTCACGTCAAACCCGTTGACCATGTTATATGACAAAAATAAGCCTAGACCCACATGTCGATTCTCTCTATCGAACAATGATAAGTGTGGCCCCACTTGTCAGGAGTAACCAAGCGAATAGTTTTACAGGAAAATAAGAACGTTGTTGGGATCAAGTAGGCCCCACACTTTATTGTACTGTAGTGAGATAGAGGGAGAGCTGGCATGTTGGTCCATACGTATTTATGTCATTATAACATGGCAAAAAGATTTGAGTCACAATAATGGTGTCCAGCACAACACACCCCTCAAATAAAACTAAGCACCTTGAAATTCATTGACAACTAAACTGCTGGCTATATGATGTTGGCCATATATATTGTACGTATATAATGTGAAAAAACGAGTGGTAGTACTACCAACTACAAGATGAAGTATAAGAAATACTAGTATGTACGTACTAAAGAGTTAAAGTAATGAGAAGGAACATAACATAGTTCTGCTGGGGGCTCAGCACAACACACCCCTCAAATAAAACTAAGCACCCTGAAATTAAACTAAGCAACTAATCCGGTAGACACTACATTACAACCACCATGAGAAACGACATTTCCACCTTACTTGGACTCCTCGTCCACATGCTCGACTTCGTCCTTGTCCCTCTTCCTCTTGGCTGATACTTCTTTGCTTGAACCGCACACTTGGATCTCGCTCTTTTCATCCAACCCTTGTAGATATTGAAACAAAGGTAGGCATCTATTGCAGCATAATTGAAGTGGTCTATATCTAGTACATTCTATTGCCATACATGATGAAACTTGGGCGGAGGTTTCGTCAGTTCACCGTACGAAGGATCAACCATGGCTGCTGCCAGGGTAAGGATTGAAGGCTGACGGGAGGACACCAGCACACTCCTCTGGAGGTCAAATGGCTCATCTATAACGAGGCCTATCCGACCCAGGACTTCTTTGTCATTCGTAAAGTCTACAGAAACGAATTTTACTTTGCCGCCCCCAAGGAAGTTCTTAAAATCTTCGCACTCAACGTCGGCATGGCATATGTGGTAGACCAAGCACAAGTTATGCACGCAAACCTGGATCACGGCGGGCTTCTTCTTCTCTTCCTCCTTTAGATTCTTCTCTTTTCCCAGGACTGTGGTGTACTCAACATCTAGCCCAACGACCTACTCAGCACCCTTTGACTTTTTGAACATGCGTCTAAAGCGAGCAAGGCATCCTTTCACCGTCGCGGAAGAACGGGTGTAGATGACGTCGAACTCATCGCCGGTGATGGTTCTAACCTTGTACTCACCGCCGATCAGGGAGATTTGGGATGCCATGGATTTGGGAGGAGGGTTAGGATTAGTGGAACTGTTGTAATTTGAAAGGACGGGACGACTAGGAGCGAACTACCGTAATGTTAAAGGACGGACGGGGACGAGTAGGAGCGAACTGCTAGCGGTTTTCCGATTGTAAAATGCTGAGTGGGGCATGCGAACGGCAGGGTAGTGGCTTGCCAGGTGGATAAATGGATTCATGCACAGTACTATGGGGGGCCAATTAGATGTCATGTCTACTAGACTCCCAATTAAATGGCTTCATGCATCTGCATGTTCGCATGTCAAGCGTCTTGAAAATTACAGGTGATGCGAAGCTTTCCATGCTCCCATGATACGGGCTTCTGAGAGACCATGGATCTGAGATCGGACGGCTACATGGCGTGATTCTAGACCTATGGGTGAATATCCTATCATGTAGGGTTATTCTGCAAAGTTTCAGCAACTTAGCATGCGACCGTTCGATCTCAGATCCAAGGACTGTCAGCAGCCCGTATCATGGTCCCGCCTACCACGACCGTCGCCTCGCTCGCACGGTCGCGCCCTTGGAGATTTCAGACGGCTATAAATGAGCATTTTTATTTCCTACTTCGCATGAATGAAACTACTTCCTCCGTCCAGGTGAGTTAGGCTATCTGATGTTGAAATGTCATACATAGTCATCACTTAGTCACTCATACAACAAGGTTAGCTATAAGGTTGGCTATAAGAGTGTTTTTTACTTCTCTCTATCTCTTTCTTCATAGTATTTATTGCATTTGCCAAGGAGTGACCTCCTCCAATGAAATGGTGCTTAGATGAGGTGCTAAGGGCATTAAATGGCTTAGCAACTCAAGTCCCCAATACATAGGTGCTTAGTTTTTTGTTGCTAAGCTTGCTTCATTTAATTAGCTATAGACTCAAAATTGTCTTTTCACCTAGGTACACGCGCTTAGCACCGTTTCTTCCTGGGTCACCAAACTAGTCTCTCTCTTCTTAATTAACTTGCCACATCAGACTTTATGCCTATGTGGTAGGCTTAGCACCTGTATGAGCAAGTACAATAGTGGGCTATAAGCCCGCTTACATGGCATTTTTGCATATGTGGAGGAGAGGGGCACGGAAAAAGTGGAGGAGTGGGCTCTCATGCAAGAGCCAGCCTCTAGATGTGCTCCTAGACAAAAGCATTTAATACAAGGAGAGAGATAGAGAGAAAGTGAGAAAACGTTGTAACCTTATAGCCAACCATATAGCGAACCCTATTGTATGACTAATAAATAATACTAACTTTTGATGACATGGAATGTTTATATAGCCAGCAGCTGGCTATCCTATTAACCATGCTCTACATGGTGGAGCATTGGGAGAGGCACCTGTATACCATGGAGGTGGTCAGGAATCAGGAGACTCACGCCGGTCGTAGCGCCATAGTTAAAATGATAATGGCAAGTCAAATCACAGGGACCCACCTGTCCAGCAGTAACTAGCCATCAAATCACATAGCCCAACGTTTGCAGCAGCCTACTCCCTCATCTTCTCGCCTATCTGTTGAACCAACTAGGCGGAACTGCCCCGCCTACCGCGCGGCAAAAGCCCCGCCCTCGACCTTTAAATATAATTTTGTATCCATGGATTGCGCCATGGAGCAAAGCCTCAAGAAAACGGCGGTACACATGTATACAGCACGCCTGTCGCGTTTGCGTCGCACCCCAGACGGTCGATCGGTCTGGCACGCTGCTCTCCGAATGGAACGCACGTCATATTGCGTTTGCACACACATGTGGGACTACAATTGAGAACCGACCATAGTCACACTCCCCGGCCCCGCAAGTCGGCTGAGTTAATAGAAGAGAGAGACGAGCGATAGTACTGGAGCAGTGTTGTATAGACGTTGGTGCCTGGACGATCCCTGCTTGACATGGAAGATCAGTTGGTCCATGCATGTGACCAAACTCCAGGAGACGGCTGGATTGGCTATCGTCTACATATCATGCAGGCTGTGTTGTACAGGGCTGTACTTCTAATGAGAAGTGTAACAAAAGGTTTCTTGTCATCTCGCAATATTAGGTGTCATGTGCTTCTGATCACTGCGAGGGTTAAACAGCGACAACTCAGTTCCTCCAAGGCGCTGGTCATTGGGGGCACATGCACAAAGACTACTCGGCTGCCATCTAGGTCAAGCCAGCTATGTTAATCAGGACATCTATCGATTGACCCCTTTTCTACGAGTTTATCTTTAATTTGAGCTTTGATCCTCGTCTAGTTTGTCCGTCGGGATTCATGTTGTCTCCTTGGGGCAATGAGGTTATGGTTTCTTGTCATGTGGCATTTTTTCGTGTTATATGTTAATCCGGTGCTTCAGATCAAAATGACGACAACTGCGCCTTCGGGGCACGTGCATGAAGACTTCTCGACAGTCATTGACAAGGTCGAGCCGGCTCTGGTAGATAAAAGAAAACTACTCAACTATATTGGCAGGAGCCTCCGCGCTTCCTTGCTAGTGTTGCTCTCTTCACACCGTCTGGTCCTCTCCGGATATAAACACGACAGTGGTGGCCACACTCTCTCTGCTCACCGCTGGTCATAGATCCAGCTGGATCCTCTCCGCTGGGGAAGTTGAGAAGGTGTGCAATGTTCGCACGGTCGTCCTCGGCGACGGCTCTTACCCACTACCGGCACGTCCCGATCAGCGTGCCTTGCCATTCTCTCCCACGCACCGCCAGCTAGGGAGGGCCTCCGACCCCTTCTTCCTTGCTACCGTAGTGTCAGCAGATCTGGCCTCCCGCCGCCCACCTAGCGATATCCCGGCGACCCTCATGTATAACTTCCTTCGAAACCGGCCTTGCTCTACTTCCCCAGCTCCCAACGTTGCTGTATTTGTATCTTTTACTATTTCTCAGGCCCCCTCCTAGATAGGATCGATCGGCTGTTCGAAAGCAACCTAAAGTTTTACTGTTAACAGGTAAAACTAGTTCATGCAGTCGAATCTAGTACTACTTGGTTCAAACAGGGAAGGAAGGGGGTGGGGGTGGGGGAAGATTTGTTACCTGAATCGACGACTTGGTCGAAAGAGGAAATAATGGGGGCGAAAAGTAACAGAGACTGGCTATCCAACTGGTCCCTTGGTCTAATAGGGAAATAAAGGGAAACGTAGTACAAACTCAATATAAACCGATCTATTGGTTGAAAAAGGAAAGAAAATGGGGACTGGGGGAAAAGTCAACAGAGTATGTCCAACACTAGATTTACTAGCCTCACACAGTATAAGGTGGCTATACCGAACAAAAATGGGACCAACCCAGATATCCTGTTCTGATGTTTGTTGCCCCGAGCCTCTTATGTAATGCCACTGGTAAAATGTAGCAGTCACACTGTTAAAAGTAAGGACACGTTAAACCAATGTTGTTTTCAATGTAATGCCTCCAGTAATATGAATCAATGGCACTGTTTTTCATGTCCTGCTAAATTTCCCATTAAGATAAGTTGTTTCTTTTCGTTAGAAATGCAACTGTCCTGGTCCGCCTACTCTCCCGTGCCCAAATACCTACTCTTTAGCAGCTGTTAATGTAATGTTGCTGGTAAAATGAAGCAATGCCACCATTAAAGTAATGTCACATTTAACGGTTGTCATAGTTAATCCTAATGCCCACACTAATATCTAGCAATGTTGCTGCTTTGGAAATTGCTACTGTCCTTGTAGGATCGCCATTCAGATAAGGAACATGCTTCTTTTCATTTGATGTATGTTTCATCACTTGTTAGCCACCCTCCTTTCCACCTTTTTGTGCAAACAGAGATATACATTTCACGCTTGATCTTAGTTGAACTACACAAATGATATCCAAATTATAGTTGAACATTCCACGAGCTTCACGACCAACCTTGATGTTGCTCAATTTTATTGCAACTAATGAAGAAGAAGCTACTAGCTCATGGGACATTGCTTCATTTTAGGTGAACTGCAGAAATGAGCATACTATGATACTATCGCAATATATTCTTCTATTTATTTGTGTATGTTTTATCAACTAGTGCCACTATAATGTAATCATGCTTTTTCATTATCTATGCAAACAGGGTTATTCAGCTACATTTTGGTGGAACTGCACAAATGTACGGATGGAACCGGCATATATGCAGAGTGTGAGGTGTGCCAAGTAAAAATTACCGACACCAAGCATGCTCCATGCAAGCATTAGCATCCACCACCACCAGTGGGATGTGTGGCCCTCTCCGCGAACGGATCTTTCTCGACAGCAAATCCTCTAACAAAATACTAGTAGCTTATATTGGCACTTTTCTAGGGAGTATTCTTTTCTAAAAGAAGCACCAAACTATTTTTCTTTATTTGTACACAATGTCACAACTATGTTTTTGGTCCAGAGCTATTTTAGGGTGATTGACGTAGTACTTGGAGACTGATTGTAAGCATGATTTTCATTAGCCGTCACACTGATTGTAAGCATGAGCAGATGGAAGATTAGGTTAGTGTGAAGCTTACCTTAAACCCTACGGCCGTCGTTGAAACGTGGCGATCATCGAGGGAACCATGGAGAACGGCGGGGAAGTGACGTCGCGCCATCCGGCCGCTTGCGGTGGGAGAATGAATACTCCTATGGCTCCGGCTGGCTCTGCACCCTCACAAACGGCACACCGTACTCGATCCATTCGTTATCCTATGGATGCTCGACCTTCGACCTGTACGCCTACCACCTCCGCTTGACTTTTGCCTCGAGGGGGTGGTTTTGCAATGGAGAAGAGGGAGAGGCGAGACGGTGGTCTTGCAATGGAGAAGAGGGAGAGGCGAGACGGTGGTTTTGCAATGGAGAAGATGGAGAGGTGATGGGGTGGTTTTGCAATGGAGAAGAGGGAGAGGCGAGACGATGGTTTTGGAATGGAGATGATGGAGTGGAGAGGAGGTTGTTTTGCAATGGAGAAGAGGGAGGGGAGCGTGCGACAGCGATTTAGAATTGGACGAGAGGGCCGGCACGCTGCGAGTGGATCAAAATCAAAATCAATTTACCCTTCAATTAAGAAAGCGATCCCACATTAACTAGTCTCTCTTTTATTCTAGGTCATAATTGACCATGATTTTCATAAATAAAATATATGTTATACGTTGCAAAAATAATATAATTTGAAAGTACATTCAGATACGGACCAAAGGATACAATTTTTGGTGACATGCATTGACATTTTGCTTGTCAGATACAGTACATGGTCAAACTTTGACCCAAAATACGTAAAACAAAAAATACTTCCAAGACCAGCGCCGCTCCTCTCCTCTTAGACCACCGCCACTCCTCTCCTGTTCCAATCTAAATCCAGCACCGCTCCTCTCCTCTTCCATTTCAAAACCACCGCCCCTCCTCTCCTGTTCCAATCCAAAACCAGCACCTCTCCTCTTCTCTTCCATTCAAAAACCACCGCTGTCGAGAGAAGGTGCTATGGAGAAGTAGATTTATGGAGGAGTACAACCGATACATGAGGATCGCAGATGGCGACCCTGTGAAGCTAGCTGGGATGTTGGAGATGCAGTCTTGGTTTGACAACAAGGACCAACTAGCGGCGACGGCGACATCCATGGCCAAATATTTGCAACAGAGCAAAAAGGCGGCGATACTCCCGAAGGGAGTCGCGCGGGAGTACATAGAGCTGCTCCTCTGGGCCATGGAGCAAACAGATTCAATGAATCCGATCATCAGGGGGCGGTGGTGGGAGTATCAATCCCAGATGGAGCATGCACTAGAGATTGAAGGATCGAGCATCTACAGGGTGCCGTTTGTGAGGGTGCCGTGCCAGAGTGAGCCAGTGGAGTCTTCATCGACCGAACCCAACTGCAAGAGGAGAAAAGCAGTTGGCCCGACGATGCTTCCCCGCCATCCTCTCCCTCGCCGTTTACATTGTCTCATGGGCGGCTGTCTGCCGCCAAGGAATAGGAGGGGACTCCCCCCCCCCCCCAAACCAATAGTTGGGTAGGTTGTAAATTGTCAGGAGGAGCTTAGGGTTGTGTAACGCCCCGAGACCGACGCTCCTGACGCTTTCCATGTTTTGCATTGTTGCCGCGTGTTATTTATTTATTTGTTGCATTCATCATCACATCATACGCATTGCATCCGCATGTTTTCTTAAACTCGTGGTCCGTTCGTAGTTCCCGCTTCTCCCTGTTGCCTTCGTTGTCCCTTCGAGACCAATCGTTCTTTTGTTGTCCGACCGTCTGAGCCTCTATGCACAGAATGCACAAAACCCCTTCTCGCGCGCGTCCGAAACCTGTCCCGAACCCGACCCGCTCGGTCGTGACCGTGGGATTAAGATCATCCCCAAACATCTATAAAACATCTCCGTTTTCTTTATTGGACTCCCTAGCCTATTTATTCCCGTCCGTCGGTTTTCGATCGGAAGGTCCAAACTCTCCCCCTTCCCTATATATAGTTCACCCACATGCCTATTTGGACAAACCCTAGACCAACTCCCTAAAATTCCTCCTAGCCGCCGCCACCCCTGTCCATTCTCTCCTCCTTCCTCGGGATCTCACCCGCCTACCCATCCACCAACCGCCACTCTCTCCATCGGGATCCCTCCCGATCCACTACCTCCCCTCGTTTTCAGCCCCGAGCCAACCAGCAGCTCCTTCTCGTCCCCGTGGAGCAGCGAGCAGTGCCTGACCCCGCCTCGTCTCCGCGCCGCCGACGAGCTTCGTTCAAGATGAGCCACGCGCCCCCTTCTTTTCCTTTCTCTCCCTTCCCCTGGTTCTTCTCTCCCCTGACCGCACTGTCTTCCTCTTCTCTGGTTCACAGGAAGGCCATGGCCTTGGAGCTTCACCCACGTCCATCTCCCTCAGCGCGCCCAAGATCCATCCTCCCGATGCAACCAGCCACCTCGTCCTCCTCCTTCGTGCGCCCTAGTGCCCGCGAGCGCCAGGACGCCAGCCTCCTCTCGCGCCCGAGGGGCTCCCCGAGCACCTCGTCCCCGCCGCCAAGTCGTCGCCCAAGGCCCCGTCCTTGCCACCCTCCGGCGACCTCGTCCTTCACGCGTTGCTGGAACCCCTCGACGCTCTCTCGCACCTGCAAGGCATCGTCCCCTGAACCTGTCGGTTTTCCTCCTCTGCAACGAGCCGGAGCGCTCGTCTCGCTCATCCGCATCGACCCCGCGGCCCTGGCCTCAACTCGCCGCCGGATCCGTTTCCTCTCGGCGTCCACGACGAGCTCCGCCCGGTCTCCTCGCGCCCCGCCGCCCGCTGCCTCCTCTGCATCACGCCGGCGCGCCTGACCTCTTCGTCGCGATGTTCCCCTGCTTCTGCGTGCGAGGAGGACGACCAGCGCCAAGTCCCGCAGCGCCCGTTGACCGCGTCGTTGCCTCCAGATCCGGCCCAGCCAGCGCCCTCTCCACCGACCTGGGCCTCAGCCCATGGTGAGCTAGCGCTGCGCCCCTTCCACTGTTGGCCCAAGTGCAGATTCGGCCCGATATGTTTTTTTCCTGGTCCTGCGAATTTTGCCAATTATCCAGTGATTTACTGTTTTGCAGAAAAACCCTCATGATCATGCATTTAATAACTCCACAACCGTGCATCGGATTAAAATGAATTATATATGTAAAATGCTTAGAATTTCATCTAGTTTCACATTATGCAACTTTCATCCATGTTTAAGATGTTTAAATGTGTTGTTTGAATTAATTTGCATAAATAGCATGTTAAAATGATTTATTTCATAACTAAATAACCGTAACTCGAATTTAATAAACTTTATATGTAAATGGGGTAGAAAATGCCTAGTTTAACATAGTGCACTTTATTTTGCTGTTTAACAACATTAAAATCGTGTTTAGGGCAGAACAGTACCAAATCAAAATATGCATATGGGGATTTTTCCGGAATTGTTGTTTGTTGTTCCGGCCTCATTTAAACTTGCCTAGATAGGTAGTTTTCATATGCTTCACCTCTTGCCATGTTTAAAACATTTAATATTGTTGTGTACCTTAACGAGAGCGAACTAAATAACTCGAATGTGGTGTGTCGTCTATATGCAACTCGTTGCAATTTCAGCTCCACTTAATTTGTAGTCTTGTTTGTTGCACTTTGCCATGCCATGCCTCTTTAAACCGGACATGCATCATACTTGTTTGTGCATCATGCCATGTTTATGTGATGGTTGTTTACTATGTTGTTTGTTTCTTTCCGGGTTGCTTCTCTCGTTAGCTTCGGTTTCGTTCCGGAGTTGTGAGGATTCGTTCGACTACGTCCGTTTGTCTTCTTCATGGACTTGTTCTTCTTCCTTGCGGGATCTCAGGCAAGATGACCATACCCTCGAAATCACTTCTATCTTTGCTTGCTAGTTGTTCGCTCTATTGCTATGCCGCGCTACCTACCACTTGCTATATCATGCCTCCCATATTGCCATGTCAAGCCTCTAACCCACCTTTCCTAGCAAACCGTTGTTTGGCTATGTTACCGCTTTTGCTCAGCCCCTCTTATAGCGTTGTTAGTTGCAGGTGAAGTTGAAGATTGCTCCTTGTTGGAACATAATTATGTTGGGATATCACAATATCTCTTATTTAATTAATGCATCTATATACTTGGTAAAGGGTGGAAGGCTCGGCCTTATGCCTGGTGTTTTGTTCCACTCTTGCCTCCCTAGTTTCCGTCATACCGGTGTTATGTTCCTTGATTTTGCGTTCCTAACGCGGTTGGGTGATTTATGGGACCCCCTTGACAGTTCGCTTTGAATAAAACTCCTCCAGCAAGGCCCAACCTTGGTTTTAACATTTGCCACCTAAGCCTTTTTCCCTTGGGTTCTGCAGACTCAAGGGTCATCTTTAGTTACCCCCGGGCCAGTGCTCCTTCGAGTGCTGGTCTAAACCGAGCGATGTCCGGCGCCCCCTGGGCAACCAGGGTCTATGCCAACCCGACGTCTTGCTCATCCGGTGTGCCCTGAGAACGAGATATGTGCAGCTCCTATCGGGATTTGTCGACACATTCGGGCGGCTTTGCTGGTCTTGTTTTACCATTGTCGAAATGTCTTGTAAACCGGGATTCCGAGACTGATCGGGTCTTCCCGGGAGAAGGAACATCCTTCGTTGACCGTGAGAGCTTATAATGGGCTAAGTTGGGACACCCCTGCAGGGTATTAACTTTCGAGAGCCGTGCCCGCGGTTATGTGGCAGATGGGAATTTGTTAATATCCGGTTGTAGAGAACTTGACACTCGACTTAATTAAAATGCATCAACCGCGTGTGTAGCCGTGATGGTCTCTTTTCGGCGGAGTCCGGGAAGTGAACACGGTTTTGGGTTATGTTTGACGTAAGTAGGAGTTCAGGATCACTTCTTGATCATTGCTAGCTTCACGACCGTTCGTTGCTCCTCTTCTCGCTCTTATTTGCGTATGTTAGCCACCATATTTGCTTAGTGCTTGCTGCAGCTCCACCTCATTACCCCATCCTTTCCATAAGCTTAAATAGTCTTGATCTCGCGGGTGTGAGATTGCTGAGTCCTCGTGACTCACAGATTCTACCAAACAGTTGCAGGTGCCGATGATACCAGTGCAGGTGATGCAACCGAGCTCAAGTGGGAGTTCGACGAGGAACTTGGTCGTTACTATGTTTCGTTTCCTGATGATCAGTAGTGGAGCCCAGTTGGGACGATCGGGGATCTAGCATTTGGGGTTGTCTTCTTTTATTTTGGTTCCGTAGTCGAACCTATGTGTGTACTCTGATTGATGTATGATTTATTTATGTATTGTGTGAAGTGGCGATTGTAAGCCGACTCTTTATCCCATTCTTGTTCATTACATGGGATTGTGTGAAGATGACCCTTCTTGCGACAAAACCACAATGCGGTTATGCCTCTAAGTCGTGCCTCGACACGTGGGAGATATAGCCGCATCGTGGGCGTTACAAGTTGGTATCAGAGCCATCCCCGACTTAGGAGCCCCCTGCTTGATCGAATCGCTGACGTTGTTGAGTCTAGAACAAAAATGTTTTGAGTCTTAGGATTATATATATCGGAGAGTAGGATTCTTTTTACTCCTCAGTCCCTTCGTCGCTCTGGTGAGGCCTCCTGACGTAGAAGTTTTGACTTTCCTCTCCTCAAATTTCACTAAAAAATTTTAGGATCACGCGGGTATCTTGGAATCGTTCCGATGGTTTTGTGACGAGAACATTGTTCTTGGTGCCTCCTGACATTTAGGGGTTGTGGCAGTGTCCCGGGGAGTTGAGCTCCGAGGTGTTGTCGTCACAATTTTATCGTTGCAGTTCTGGAATACCTGAGTTTCGCCGACATCGAAAATCTCTTTTATGCAGTTGTTGGTGAGATCACCTCGACGCCACCCAGTACTGGGGCGGGAGTTCGGGAGTATTGCCATAACTCGTATAACGGATGCTTTTCGAAGGTTGAGGTAAATGATTTCCGAAGGTTTCTTGGTTATGTGTTGAAGGATGGATACAGCTGGATCTAGGTATTGTTAGTTTGGGTGATATATTTTGTGTCCCCTGTATCCCCAACACCAGATTGCATAACCAGAAAGTTGCAGGAGTTTATAAGTGCGAATTCAAGTATCTCGTAGGATATCTTTCCAACACACACATGATACGATATGGGATCTATCATATGTTTGTTTCCGGCTTATTCTGCGAGCCAATCCTTTGTTTTGTTTTAAGTTGTGGTATTCGAGTTGCTTCATTGTCAGGTGTGGATTCCATACCTTATTCTAAGCAGTGTTCTCATATTTCTATGGGGATACTAATCCTTCTTGATCATCGAGATTGCCATCTTAATTCTATTTCCAGCCGGTGCGTTTCTCTTCGAGATGATACCATCATTCTCCCCATCCGCAAGATCAATTATAAGTTTTTCTCAACGGTGTTTATTCCATATGCCCCAAGTTGCCTTTGTTTTTCCCGCCGTCCCACCCTCTTTTCTTCAAGGACTCAGATTTCTTAATCAAAGTATCCTTTTTGTTGATGCGAAGTCTCTTCATTCTTTTCTTTCAATGTTCTTATCCGGTGATTTCCCATGAAGATACTAACGGAGCCTTAACTTCATCATTATTCGTTCTTTTTCTTCTCCAGTGGATTAAATTCAAGCTTTGTCGATCATATCTTTTCCTCGTTTCAAATGTTTTTCTCGTACCGGTGCACCTCTTAATCATCCACTTCTCGCTATTTAATTGTTCCGGAGTGATGAAGATATCTCAGTAGATTCAAGTTTCCATTCTCAATTCACTCAAGTTCTTTTGAGGTTGTTATCTCATTCAAGCCATTTAATTCAACCGGTGCAATCTCCTTTTCAAGTAATCATTCAACGGTGTATCTTTTGAGTGGGCCCTAACCCATAGGTCTTTTCCAGGATCTTACCTGACTCTTCTAATTTTCTGGAGTTATTCTCAAATTCATTTCAAAGTTTGACGTAAGAATGAGTTTTCATCAGTCATGTCTTCCAAGATCTTTCAAATTCTTTCATCGTTGGTTCATCATTTCTATTATCCATTGTTCCGGAGTGCCTCAATAATTCATGGTGGTGTTTCTCATCATGATTCTCAACATTTGAAGACCGAAGAAGGATTTCTCCTAAATCTTGGTCCGCTCTCTTAAAAATTCATAGTTCTAGCTTATGCCATCCTCTCATAATTGTTTCCAATCGCGCAATTCTTTACTTACCCATCCGGAGCATTTCATGAGTTGTTTCATTTCTTGATCATCCAAAGGCCATCATTTCAGAAGATTTCTTCGTTCTAAGTTTTCAGCTTCGTTCTCCAATTATTCTAAATTGATGTCTCTTCATTCATCTCCATATTCTCCCGGTGCATCGTTCAAGTATCCTCTAGTCAGCTCGTGATCTATTCGTTCTCATGTATCTAAATTCCCTCGAGTATTTTCACGCGTTCTTTAATTCTTACGGTGTTTCGTCCTCTTTTCTTCAATTATTTCCAATTCTTACGGTGGTTCGTTCAAGAGTTCTCTTTCTTGGTTATCATATTAATTCATTTGTTGTTTCCAAATCCCACCGGTGGTTCCATCAAGACCTTATTCAAGTTTGCACCATATCTATCTTAATCCTTTCTACGAGAATAAGTAGTATGCCAAATCCGTTGCTTGTCATCAATTTAAATTGGTGAAGGATACGCATAACGTAATTCTTATTATTTTTCATCCAAGTGATTAATTCCTTCTTCCAGAGTTCGTTCATGATATCAAATTCTCGGTTCCAAGTTGTTCATCTTTTCTTTCCGGAGCTCCAAGTTATTTCAATTATATCATTTCAAAGCTTCATCTAATCATTGCAAGGCTTCTCCGGAGTTCTTTTCAACTTTCCCTTTCGTTTGATCATTCTTTTATTATCGTAGTTCTTCATGGAGGATCAACATGGTGGCTCATCAAGGATTCCTTTCATTCTTCAATTGTTCTTCAAGAATTCTCTCGAAGTTATGATCCGTCAAGCCATACTTCAAAATAAACATGGTGCTCAACACATGTTTGTTTTGAGGAGTTCAAGCATTCTTCATCTCGCATTCCAAAGTGCAATTCTTTCTACCTTATCTTTTGAGATGGCGTTATGTCATTTCTGACAATTTCTTTATGTTTCATGATTCACAAAGTTTTCAAGAGTGACATATTTAAATCCATCATTTTATCTTCGTTCAAGAGATCTTTTCAACCAATCAATCTTTTTGTTGGAGTTGTATTGGGTTATATTTCACCTATAGCCTTCCCTAAGGAATGTAGCTATTTGTGGTGTTTATCAATGATCAAGTTTTCTCCTTCTCATCTTGGTGAAGAAGTTTTCATCTCCTTGTTGATCTCAATCCAATCAACTGTTTCCGTTAGTGGCGGGTTGTCACCTCATAATTTTGAGATGTGTTCCATAAGCCCTCAACAAGCTTGTTCTTTTCGTTGTTGATTTTCCAACAACTCCGTTATAACCTTCTTGGAAGGGTGCTTTCCAAGCTCATTTGTGGCAGAAGTTGTCATTTTCTTCTCCATTCGTTATTCCAAGGATCTATCTTCTTTTACTTATTTCTTCCGGAGGCATGGTGATGTTGCTCTCTTCGCTTATCATCTCGAATTGTGAAGATCGTGTTCTTTTCGTGCTTATCCATTTAATCGGAGTGTTGTGTCATCTCCTCAATTTCTTTTCATCTTATCAAGTTTTCCTTCTCTTTTCAACCGGAGTGCTGTCAAAATTATGTCATTCTTGTTCCTTGGCTATCTCGTTATACCGGTGTGGTTTCATATTCTTTTGGTTCGTTAAGCCCTTGTTTCATGTCTTTCAACCCACAAGGTTCTCATAATGTTCCTTGTTCCCCTTTTCTAACGGAGTGTTTGTAATCTCGTTCATATTCGTTGTATTCTTCTCTCAAAATTGTTTAACCTCTCAAGGTTCGTGGTTTCACTTGTTTGTCAAAGAAGCAACTTCGTTTTACCTCTTCCCCTTCTGTTTTTCTCCGGTGCCATCCTAGATCTCGGGACGAGATCCTCTTGTAGTGATGGAGTGTTGTAACGCCCCGAGACCGACGCTCCAGACGCTTTCCATGTTTTGCATTGTTGCCGCGTGTTATTTATTTATTTGTGGCATTCATCATCACATCATCCGCATTGCATCTGCATGTTTTCTTAAACTCGTGGTCCGTTCGTAGTTCCCATTTCTCCCTGTTGCCTTCGTTGTCCCTTCGAGACCAACCGCTCTTTTGTTGTTCGACCGTCTGAGCCTCTCTGCACATAATGCACAAAACCCCTTCTCGCGCGCGTCCGAAACCTGTCCCGAACCCGACCCGCTCGGTCGTGACCGTTGGATTGAGATCATCCCCAAACATCTATAAAACATCTCCGTTTTCTTTATTGGACTCCCTAGCCTATTTATTCTCGTCCGTCGGTTTTCGATCGGAAGGTCCAAACTCTCCCCCTTCCCTATATATAGGTCACCCACATGCCTATTTGGACAAACCCTAGACCAACTCCCTAAAATTCCTCCTAGCTGCCGCCACCCCTGTCCATTCTCTCCTCCTTCCTCGGGATCTCACCCGCCTACCCATCCACCAGCCGCCACTCTCTCCATCGGGATCCCTCCCGATCCACTACCTCCCCTCGTTTTCAGCCCCGAGCCAACCAGCAGCTCCTTCTCGTCCCCGTGGAGCAGCGAGCAGTGCCTGACCCCGCCTCGTCTCCGCGCCGCCGACGAGCTTCGTTCAAGATGAGCCACGCGCCCCCTTCTTTTCCTTTCTCTCCCTTCCCCTGGTTCTTCTCTCCCCTGACCGCACTGTCTTCCTCTTCTCTGGTTCACAGGAAGGCCATGGCCTTGGAGCTTCACCCACGTCCATCTCCCTCAGCGCGCCCGAGATCCATCCTCCCGATGCAACCAGCCACCTCGTCCTCCTCCTTCGTGCGCCCCAGTGCCCGCGAGCGCCGGGACGCCAGCCTCCTCTCGCGCCCGAGGGGCTCCCCGAGCACCTCGTCCCCGCCGCCAAGTCGTCGCCCAAGGCCCCGTCCTTGCCACCCTCCGGCGACCTCGTCCTTCACGCGTTGCTGGAACCCCTCGACGCTCTCTCGCACCTGCAAGGCATCGTCCCCTGAACCTGTCGGTTTTCCTCCTCTGCAACGAGCCGGAGCGCTCGTCTCGCTCATCCGCATCGACCCCGCGGCCCTGGCCTCAACTCGCCGCCGGATCCGTTTCCTCTCGGCGTCCACGACGAGCTCCGCCCGGTCTCCTCGCGCCCCGCCACCCGCTGCCTCCTCTGCATCACGCCGGCGTGCCTGACCTCTTCGTCGCGCTGTTCCCCTGCTTCTGCGTGCGAGGAGGACGACCAGCGCCAAGTCCCGCAGCGCCCGTTGACCGCGTCGTTGCCTCCAGATCCGGCCCAGCCAGCGCCCTCTCCACCGACCTGGGCCTCAGCCCATGGTGAGCCAGCGCTGCGCCCCTTCCACTGTTGGCCCAAGTGCAGATTCGGCCCGATATGTTTTTTTCCTGGTCCTGCGAATTTTGCCAATTATCCAGTGATTTACTGTTTTGCAGAAAAACCCTCATGATCATGCATTTAATAACTCCACAACCGTGCATCGGATTAAAATGAATTATATATGTAAAATGCTTAGAATTTCATCTAGTTTCACATTATGCAACTTTCATCCATGTTTAAGATGTTTAAATGTGTTGTTTGAATTAATTTGCATAAATAGCATGTTAAAATGATTTATTTCATAACTAAATAACCGTAACTCGAATTTAATAAACTTTATATGTAAATGGGGTAGAAAAATGCCTAGTTTAACATAGTGCACTTTATTTTGCTGTTTAACAACATTAAAATCGTGTTTAGGGCAGAACAGTACCAAATCAAAATATGCATATGGGGATTTTCCGGAATTGTTGTTTGTTGTTCCGGCCTCATTTAAACTTGCCTAGATAGGTAGTTTTCATATGCTTCACCTCTTGCCATGTTTAAAAACATTTAATATTGTTGTGTACCTTAACGAGAGCGAACTAAATAACTCGAATGTGGTGTTTCGTCTATATGCAACTCGTTGCAATTTGAGCTCCACTTAATTTGTAGTATTGTTTGTTGCACTTTGCCATGCCATGCCTCTTTAAACCGGACATGCATCATACTTGTTTGTGCATCATGCCATGTTTATGTGATGGTTGTTTACTATGTTGTTTGTTTCTTTCCAGGTTGCTTCTCTCGTTAGCTTCGGTTTTGTTCCGGAGTTGTGAGGATTCGTTCGACTACGTCCGTTTGTCTTCTTCATGGACTTGTTCTTCTTCCTTGCGGGATCTCAGGCAAGATGACCATACCCTCGAAATCACTTCTATCTTTGCTTGCTAGTTGTTCGCTCTATTGCTATGCCGCGCTACCTACCACTTGCTATATCATGCCTCCCATATTGCCATGTCAAGCCTCTAACCCACCTTTCCTAGCAAACCGTTGTTTGGCTATGTTACCGCTTTTGCTCAGCCCCTCTTATAGCGTTGTTAGTTGCAGGTGAAGTTGAAGATTGCTCCTTGTTGGAACATGATTATGTTGGGATATCACAATATCTCTTATTTAATTAATGCATCTATATACTTGGTAAAGGGTGGAAGGCTCGGCCTTATGCCTGGTGTTTTGTTCCACTCTTGCCTCCCTAGTTTCCGTCATACCGGTGTTATGTTCCTTGATTTTGCGTTCCTAACGCGGTTGGGTGATTTATGGGACCCCCTTGACAGTTCGCTTTGAATAAAACTCCTCCAGCAAGGCCCAACCTTGGTTTTAACATTTGCCACCTAAGCCTTTTCCCTTGGGTTCTGCAGACTCAAGGGTCATCTTTATTTACCCCCCCGGGCCAGTGCTCCTCTGAGTGCTGGTCTAAACCGAGCGATGTCCGGCGCCCCCTGGGCAACCAGGGTCTATGCCAACCCGACGTCTTGCTCATCCGGTGTGCCCTGAGAACGAGATATGTGCAGCTCCTATCGGGATTTGTCGGCACATTCGGGCGGCTTTGCTGGTCTTGTTTTACCATTGTCGAAATGTCTTGTAAACCGGGATTCCGAGACTGATCGGGTCTTCCCGGGAGAAGGAACATCCTTCGTTGACCGTGAGAGCTTATAATGGGCTAAGTTGGGACACCCCTGCAGGGTATAAACTTTCGAGAGCCGTGCCCGCGGTTATGTGGCAGATGGGAATTTGTTAATATCCGGTTGTAGAGAACTTGACACTCGACTTAATTAAAATGCATCAACCGTGTGTGTAGCCGTGATGGTCTCTTTTCGGCGGAGTCCGGGAAGTGAACACGGTTTTGGGTTATGTTTGACGTAAGTAGGAGTTCAGGATCACTTCTTGATCATTGCTAGCTTCACGACCGTTCCGTTGCTTCTCTTCTCGCTCTTATTTGCGTATGTTAGCCACCATATATGCTTAGTGCTTGCTGCAGCTCCACCTCATTACCCCATCCTTCCCATAAGCTTAAATAGTCTTGATCTCGCGGGTGTGAGATTGCTGAGTCCTCGTGACTCACAGATTCTTCCAAACAGTTGCAGGTGCGATGATACCAGTGCAGGTGATGCAACCGAGCTCAAGTGGGAGTTCGACGAGGAACTTGGTCGTTACTATGTTTCGTTTCCTGATGATCAGTAGTGGAGCCTAGTTGGGACGATCGGGGATCTAGCATTTGGGGTTGTCTTCTTTTATTTTGGTTCCATAGTCGGACCTATGTGTGTACCCTGATTGATGTATGATTTATTTATGTATTGTGTGAAGTGGCGATTCTAAGCCAACTCTTTATCCCATTCTTATTTATTACATGGGATTGTGTGAAGATGACCCTTCTTGTGACAAAACCACAATGCGGTTATGCCTCTAAGTCGTGCGTCGACACGTGGGAGATATAGCCGCATCGTGGGTGTTACAGGTTGTCAGTATTTGCAGGTTGTGAATTGTGTTTTGTGTTGTGTATTTTGAGAGTAATTTCAGATATGAATATCTTTTGAATTTCAGATTTGTAGTATTGAGCAGATGAAGTATTTTATGAATTCTAGAGATCTATTTTTAGCACTTAAAAAATGTAGTATCATATAAAAGTGCAGACAATGTGATTCTCAGAGAAGAAACTGCAAGTTTCAGTTTCAGATAAGAAACTGCAAGTTTCAGTTTCAGATAACAAACTGCAAGTTTCACAGGGAGAGCATTTATATTAACACGCCCTTTTCAAACAGGGATAATATGATGTTGGAAGTTTTATTCATGGTCGAAAATGGAACTACCAGCCAGTTAACATCATGTTGATCAACATTCATGCATAGCACATCTTCATTTGATGCACAGTCAAAAAGATATGCTATTTTCAAAATGCCCACACAATGTCGAGTGTGCATAAAACAGACAAAGCGAGGGACGAAGTTTTGGAAAGTGTTGGACATGGTGTGCGTAGATGACAACTAGCAAAAGTGCCCGTGCGTTGCAACGGGAGTATAAATATTTTATTGTTGTCAACATGCATCGTGTACAACATATACATTCCAGATCCTTATGCATGCCAAGCGATATTGTTCTTTTCTTTTGCTATTGATCGCTTGTGAATTAATTGAGTGGAAAAATATACTTAATATTAAAGTTATCGATCATCACGCAAAGCTTGTTTCTCCTTCTATTTGATTATATATAGGAAATTTGCCCGTGCTTGCAACGAGACATTTTTCACTATAGAGCAAACACAATACATGAATCAAGATCGTTTAATTTGCCAGCTCATAATATCTATCAAGCGAACATTTCGCATGAAAAATTACAACGCATGACAATGATCCACCCCATAGGATCTACTGACATCCAAGTCATGTTCGTGGATGGCATGGACCATGGTGCGCGTGGTCAACAACAATAACTTGATGATGGACAATGTCTAGGAGGTTGGCAGAATCTAGGTAAGTAGATGGGTGAGAGTAATTGAATAATCTCTCACCGAGCATGATGTAGGCTTACGACGGTTGGTGTATATTGAATGGTGAAATTCGTTCTCTGTGATAGACGGTTCGAGCTCCTTTTTGTCCAAATGGGTTTTTCTTCACTGATGCAATCTTGATGGTGTGAGGTTATATTCACCAGTGATGACATCCGTGGTGAGCTCTCTGAAAGGATTTTAACTCGTCGATGTAGTGTTGATGGCGCGAGGTTATGTTCAGGTGAGCTTCGATGCGTTAGCGATGGTATCGGTGGTGAGGTTCCGTAACCAATAATGTAAACAGAAAAGTAGATCACATAAGTCCTCATCAGTTCTAGAATTAATTATGAGTTATATTTTAATTGGCATGGCCAATACATATTACACATCTATTTCTTACATGGATGAAAATGAAAGTCTTCCCTAAAAAAAGAAAAAGAAAGTCAAAAATGGCCTCACCAATTAGTACAACATGCAACTAAAAAAACAGTACACCGTGCATACATACAATATTTTGTTTTCTGAGGGGATGCATACGTGGTACAGACAGTTTTTTTTTTTTTTTTTGAGACTCAGCGGTACAAACTGCAGGGGGACTGAAGAAGAGGTGCAGTAGAAAGAAGCTGGGCTATGTCCCATTATCGCTAGGCTGCCTGGGCCTGGGCCGGTCCATCACACGTACTACTCAGAGACAAGATCGATCGCTAGCGTTCCAAAAACAAATCGATCGTTGAGAGGCTCGACGAAATAACCCACGAAACACCACTAAAAAAAGAAATAATAACCGACGGAACTCAGCCACACGTCGTTCGGGTCGAGGGGACGCCACGTATAACCATAACGTGTACTCGTTCAAGCGACACTTCGAAGTTATCCATTCATACACTCGTTCTATTGATCTATTCTATCACCCCGTTCGTTTCTCTCTCTCTTCCTCATATCGACTGCCTGCAGGCCGATCCACACCAGATCGAGCGCCGCCGCTGTATCTCGTCCCCTGCCCTCCGTCCCTCTCTCTCACCGTGTTCTCTATTCTATGCAGGCAGAGGCCCGAAGGTCGCCGGCGCCCGTTGCAGGCCAGATCCGGGCCCTCTGCCATGGATGCTTCAATGACCGCCGCCGGAACCCTGCTTCGCCTCGACGACTCTGGCGAGATCAGCAGCGCGGCCATCTTACAGTCGGAGGAGGGCTCTGCTGCCGCTGTGGCGCCCGAGGAACGCGGCCATGTTGCAGCTGGTGCTGGTGGCGAGCAACGGCATCAGCCCCACGACGGCGCCTCCGGTGCTGTCGTGCTTGGTCCAGCGCCCCAAGCGAGCACGCCGGCCGCCTTATAGCCTCCGTTGCGACGCCTCGGGCCATTCCCCGTTCCTAGTCGCTGGCGCTGACAGACGCTGCGGGAGAGATGCGTTCGCTCGCGCTGACGACCACCTGGAGAGGCCGAGAGGGCCGGAGGCGGGGGCATTCCGAGACGGACGCCGGCCGACGAGGCGGGCACCTTCCACGCCGTCGAGCTCGCCGATGGGAGCCCAGCCGCCCAGCCGAACCTGCCCCCCTTCCACCTTCTCTGCCACTGTTATGGGATGAAGAAAGGAGCGCGGACAAAATTCTAAAAATGTAGGGGTTAATTTGCAACATTGAAACGTTTTTTCAGATCCACTTACGTAGGGATGGCGGGTTCAATTATCAGAAATTGTAGGGCCTTTTTTGCAAAACCATGACGACGGTGAACAGGCGGGGAGAAGCGATAATCGCTTTAGGGAAGTGTTTACAATCGGCGAGCCGGCCGAAACTTCGGCCGGTCGCCTCGCTAGCGATGCGCGTTGGGGTTGGGCACACATGCCACGTCACGCTGGCCAAACCGCACCGCTTTCTTTTTTTCTTCCCTTATCTCTTGACTCGCGACCTCATCCACTCGTTCCTTCGTCTTTGCTTCCGTCTCTGATTTCTCCACCGAGCTCGCCTCCTCTTCTCTCTTCAGACCTCCCCGTCTCCCCGGCGCCGGCGCACCTACAGCCCACCACAACGGCAGCGCTGCTACATAACCACACACCCCATCTAGTCCTAGTATGCGGGAACCCAACGATGTGCGGCGCTGAACCCCGTCCAGCAGGATTTTTGCTTCAGCCGGCGATGGCGGTGGCGGAGAATAAGCTGCTTTTTTCTTGATTTGTTTTTGCTGGAATCGTGTTTGATTTTTGCTGGAACCTGCTTGCATTTTTGCTGCAACAAGGAGATGATAGTGCTCGGCGGCAACGGCATGGCCGCCATGAATTGTTTTTGCTGGAACCAGCAATCTTTTTTGCTGGAACCAACCTTTGCTTTTGCTACATCGGAGAAGACTATGTGATGGGAATCAGCTGCATCCAGCGATTTTTTTGCTACATCCGGTCATCAATTTTTGTTGGAACCAGCACGAGCGTCGGCTACGACCGTCGCACGGCGGAGCTACAACCAGGGGGAAATGCTACAACCGGTGCTTCAATTTGCTACTGTCGGCATCTTTTTTTTGCTGGAACCAGTTGAAAGTAGGCGCGGAGGAGCTGCATCCAGTGATGTAATTTGCTACATCCCGCATCCATTTTTGCTGGAACCAGCACCAAAAATGCTTCCACCAGAGTTCGTTTTCTCCAGACCATCGATTTTTTGCTACAACCACGTTTTTTGTTGTTGGAACCAGCACCCAAAAATGCTTTCACCAGAGTTAGTTCTTCGTTCTTTGCTGGATGAGCGACTTTTTGCTACAACCTTATATTTAATTTGCTGGAACCAAGGATTTCAATTGATTCAACAGGGGCGGCAACACAGAGCATCTTTTTCGACAACTTTTTTTGTCTACGAGCGTCGACAGAGAGCGCTGCCATCGAGCACGGCGGCGACTTTCGACGGTGAGGGCAAACGGGGGAGGGCGACGGCGCGCTGCGTGACGTGGCGACGGGGGGCGGCCGCCATGACCTGCAGCGGTGCTTTCTTCAGATCTGGAAAACGTGCCAGGGCGACAAGCGCTGGGAAAGGCGCGATCCAACGACTATGCGGGGGCGCATCTAACGACCAGGGTTGGACCGGCCCAAAGTTTGGGCCGGCGCAGAGTGCTGCCCATCGCTTTATTATTAGGGAAAAGATGGGGACCCACATGTCAATAATGATAGAGGCAAAAATATTGGAGATATTTTTGCTACATCAGGTGGAGTCAAACCAGGGCGGAACAACGGTCGGGTAGTGTCACTTGGCCACTGGGCTAGTTCAGTAGTTTCGGTAGAAATAAGGCACTGCATCTAGTATGCCTTCGCCGGCTCCAGTGGTTCGTCCTCGTCCTCCGCCTTTGTGCGGTCGCCGTGGTGCCGCTGTCTGTCGTTGTGAACATGATGAGCAAATGAGAGGAATCTGGAGAGGACTGTATGTGGAGAGCTAGACAGTCGGGACCCATCAGTTCTATGGCCATACGCAAGCAAGTGCCTCATTGAAAAAATACTTCCTGCTAGTGCTATAATGACGTTGGGGCCCACGGGTTTGTCAACATAGTTAATTTTTTTGAGGTGCTTCGACGTAGTTACTAGAGGGGATAAATTTTTACAACGAAGCCGGGGAGCTGGCAGGTATCATTTATTATCAGTGGGCCAGCAAGTATCAGCTGGTTTGTGGGCTACCCCGTCTAGGCTTTTTTAGATGCGCAACCCACGACATGCGGGTTTATATTTTCTTGAGGGCCGTCTTGTATCGACCGGCCTATGGACCTCTCATCCTAGGTTTTATTTTTCCTGAAACATCCGCAACCCAACTTATGTATTTTTTTAAAAGAAACGCATAGCTCTGTTCTATTTTTTTTATAAAAGAATAGGAATGCTAGGTCCAACTTATGTTTCCTTTCTAACTACATTATATATTTATATTATTTTATATGTTATTATATATTATTGTTATTGTCATCATATATTTAACAGATACTTACATATATAAGAAAACAATATCCCACATCTTATTAACTTATAAAAATAATTTTTTAACAATAAAATCCTAGATTTTTTTACATTAAAGAAACGGAAATCCTGGTGATTGTATACAAAAGCTTGGTAAGATTAAAGGACCAATGTAATAATAAGTCACTTATTATTTAAATATATTTATAACAAAATGCTTAGCCCCTTTTGATTTCTTGATAACATTGTTGCGCCCAACCCAACATTATAATTAGAACTAGCCCAGCAAAATCATGTATTTTGAAAAGTGCAAATGGGCTGTAATTTTTCAGAAAATAAATTAATGGACAGCATGGACGCTATATTATTTGTTCAGCCAGCCCAGCAAATTAGTGTATTTCGAGAAAGTGAAAATAGGCTATAGCTTTTAAAAATGGGCGCATGGACGCTACATTATTTGTTCACCCAACCCAGCAAATGGACTGTAATTCTCAAAGAAAAAAAGATCAAATGGACTATAAATTCTGAAAAATGGGTTGAATATGTCCACATTTTTGGAGGCTGAAATGTTGGCCAATAGGTCAAAGCCCAACGTAAGTCGTTGTCAACTTAGTCAACAAATGATTCTGACATCGATAGCCGTTGGATTTACATCCAACGACCGACATCCATCTTCAATCTCTCGTCTTCTTCCTCCAGCGCCGCCGGGACCACCTGCTCCCACCTCCTCCTGCTAGCAGCTCTGCTCAGCACGCTTCGCTGTGAAGCGCTACCCCACCGTCGGCCAGGCCATTCCTCCACCCCTCACACCTCCTGTTCTTCTCCACCGACTACCGAACCACGCCGCACCAGAACCAGTTAACCATCGTGCACCTCTCCATCTGCAACTCCACTCCCGCGTATTCCCATCTTCGGCTCGTTGCTATCCGGGGCCTCGCTAGCGACCACCACCTTGGATGCTCTCGGCGCGGCGTGGTCAACACAAAAAATGAATACTCCCCTGCTAGCTGGGACCCACCATAATGGGAGGCTGACTTGTGGGCCTACTAAGTTGACGCGGACATAGGGCTTTGTCAACTTAACCAATATGAACGATTCTAGCTTCAGTGACCGTACGATGTCCATCCAATGGCCGTAGTTGCTTCTTCAACCTCTGGTCTTCTTGCTCCAGCCGCCCAAACCAGCGCTGGTCGTGCCGCCTGCTCCTGCCTCCCGTGGCCGGCTGTGCTGCCGCGGAGGCCTCATCGCCCCCTACTACTCCCACCACTGGCCAAGCCATCCTTCTACTCACCCAGACCCCCTGTTATTCTACGGCGACGACAGCCTCACACCGCAGCCGAACTAGTCAACCCTTGTACTCCTCTCCGCATGTCTTCCCAGGCTCCGCGTCGTCCCCTTCCTAGGCCTCGCCGTCGTCCACCGCCTTGGTGCTCTCGGCGCGGTGTGGTCAAGGAACGACTTCCATTGCAAGAGTACTTTACGTGGAGAGGCTGACAGCTGGGTCCACGGCCGCAGCAAGGAAGTGCCTCCTTATTACGCGCAAAATAATGATTCCTCCACCTAACAGCAGGGACCCACCGGACAGGCCACCTTATTTCGCGAAAAAACATTTCTCCCTTGACTGCCTGGACCCACCAGCTACATCTTCGCATGCAAGGAAGTGCCTCCTTATCCTCCCTGACAGTCGGGACCCACCTGGTCCAAGCATACGTAGTGTTGTCATTCTGGTCGCGAACGTGTACGTACATACGATCGGTCTCTCTGCAGGCTACAGCGATGTACTGTGGCCGAGTAAGGAAGGGCACGTGTCGTAGTAGAGGCGCAGACGTAGCATGTACACGTACGTACAGCCAGGGTCCAAGAAAGTAAATACGGCCACGTACATACATACAGGCGGGGTCTCGAATGCCTACTCACGCATACGTACGGCCAGGGCTCATGTACATGGAGAGGCAGCAACAACGTCATGTTCATCGGCAACTAACTGGCTGGGTCGGAACGGAAAAACTGTATCGTCGTGTTCATCGGGAGGCAACGGAATGCGCCGTGTTCATTGGGAGTGAACCGGCCTGGACGGAACAGCCGAAACGAGGCATGGCATATCGCAGGACGGAGGAAACGGCCTTGTGTTCGACCGCCTACGGTCGAAACGGGGTCCTGTTCACCAGGAGGGGTGTGGTGTATCGCAAAACAGAGGGAACGGACTTCTCTTCGACCTCCTACAATCGAAACGGGGTCCTGTTGATCGGGAGGGGTGTGGCGTACCGCAAAACAGAGGAAACGAACTTCTCTTCGACCTCCTACGGTCGAAACGGGGGTCCTGTTCATCAGGAGGGGTGTGGCGTACCGCAAAACGGGACTCCATAGGCTACTGTTCATCCACTGTCTACCGGCTCGCTCCAGCCTCCACGGGCAACTGTTCATCCACCGTCGACCTCCTCAAGCCTCCACCTGCGACTGTTCATCCACGGCGTCTCCCTCCTGCCTCCACCAGCTACTGTTCATCCATGACGTCCTCTTCATCCAGCCTCCATCGGCTACTGGTCAACGAGCCCTCTCCATGGGGTCCTATTCAACCACCCCTCTCCACGGGGTCCTATTCAACCACCCCTCCAGAGGCTATTGTTCATCCAGCCCTCCACCGGATACAGTTCAACCAGCCCTCCACCAGCTGCTGTTCATCCAGCCCTCCACGGGGTCCTGTTCATCCACCCCCAACCGGTTCGATCGGGGTCCTGTTCATCCAGCGGCAATGGCCTCTACTACCATGGGGTCTTGTTCATCCAACCCCCACTGGGAACTATTCATCCAACCCTCCAACAATGCTCACTGTTCATCAAGAGGCAGCAGGTTCGATCGGCTTCAGTTAGCAGCAGTGGCGAAGGAATCGCTTGATCGGGTTTAGTTAACAGCCAGGGATCGATCGATCGCTCGGGTTCAGTAATGCGTAACCTGCAGTGCAATCGCTCGGGTTCAGTAGGCGAACGCCTCGCTCGGGTTCAGTTAGAGCCCAACGCCTTGCACCCACACGCGTACGTGTACGAGAGAAACGAGCATCGCTCGGCCCCGACCACCCACCGTAACCGGGAACTCTCTGATATTTTCCTCGCACTCGCTTCTACCACGATTTTTTTCCATCATGGACGGCCCAAAGAATGTCATGCAGCTGCGTCTCCGGCCCGCCCAGGACGAAAACCCATTTTCTGTCATGATATTTTGTTATAGAAGTAGGATCCCACTACATCTATGATGATACCGGGTTTTATCACAATTATCGTCATAGAAGTGTCATAACTATGACAGAAAAAAATCGCTCGACCCAAAATGATACGGATGTGTCTTTTTTTGTAGGAATCGAGTTAGTTTTGTTAGGGTTTGATCCCTAGTATCCACTATGTTCTAAGATTGGTGTTGCTATGACTTTGCTATGCTTAATGCTTGTCACTAGGGCCTGAGTGCCATGATTTCAAATCTGAAACTATTATGTTTTCATGAATATATTTGTGTTCTCGATCCTATCTTGCAAGTTATAGTCACCTACTACGTGTTATGATCCGGCAACCCCGGAGTGACAATAGTCGGGACACTTCCCGGTGATGACCGTAGTTTGAGGAGTTCATGTATTCACTAAGTCCTAATGCTTTGGTCCGGTTCTCTATTAAAAGCAGGCCTTTATATTCCTTAGTTTCCCTTAGGACCCCGCTGCCACGGGAGGGTAGGACATACTATTACAGGATGCTGGTAACGCGACACTACGATCAGAGACCCTTCGACGAAACTGTGTGCGATGAAATAATCGCAAACGGTGGTGTAAAAAAAGCATCAAAAAAAGGTGCAAAACGTTTGTGATGACGGATGCATCAAACACGGTTCGGATTTTAGTTGCGTGTGCGATGCAGGGCATACGGTTGATCCAGACAAACTGTTTGTGATTAGACGGAACAACAGAAATAGGCAGCCATATCAATGTGTGTGCGATATATGGCATACAGTTCGCTTCGATGAACTGTTTGCTATTAGGGAAAGCAACAGTAACGGTTAGCCAGATCAAGGTGTGTGTGATATACGGCATACAGTTCAGTCCAATGAACTGTTTTCGACTAGGGAAGAGAACATAAACGGTTCAACTTAACAAGATGTGTGTGATATGCGGCCAACAGGCCCGGAGGTTAATTTGAGAACAAGTACATAGAGGTTAATTTGACATACATGACTTATAATTTTCACAGAAATCATATCAGTTTTTTTGGAAAACATTTAATTGCGTTGAATGTATATAGTGCTCCGTCCTATTAGTTGAATTAACCTCGAGGTCCATGTTTTGGAAACATGTCGTAAAGTAACGGGGTAGACCTTCATTCCAGCCAATCAACAGGTGTTCAAAAAAACAAAAATTATCAAAAAGTAACGAGATAGACCTTCAAGCCAATCAACATGTGTACAAAAAATAAAAAATGTCAAAAATTACAAAACAAGGACCTCGAGGTTAATTCAACTAATATGATGGAGCACTATATACATTCAACAGAATTAAATGTTTATAGTGACCCATCAAATTAGTTAATTTAACATCGAGGCCACTTCCCATCCGGTCACCCATCTGATGACTACTCAAGCCTCAACATAGTTAACTTGGGAGTTCTGTTAGATGAGCTATCAGTAGGGAAGCTGGTCCTTGCTGTTGTAGGATCCCTCTTTGCATCCTTTATTGTGCACCCAGATGACCAACTGTTGCCGCCCAATGGTCAATGCCACGTCCCCCGCGAATGTAGATGCTTCCCTCCATTGGATGAGTGGCAAACAGTTAATCCATAAGAAGTGTTTGCGATGATGCAGAACAACAAAAATGGGCAGCCGGATGAGGGTGTGTGCGATATACGGCATACAGTTCACTAGGATGAACTGTGTGTGATTAGGCAACACAATGGAAACGGTTCAACTGAACAAGATGTGTGTGATACACGACAAACATGTCCGTAATCAGAAATGTGTGCGAAGACCAATAATAACACAGACGATTGCTGCAAATAAGCCGTGTGATTTGCTCTGTCTACAGAAGAATAACTGAAATAAACATCCAATTACATAAGTGAATATACAGATCATTCACACACACCTCAATAAACAATTGCATGCATTCTAAAGTAGGAGAAACGATCATCTAGTCATCTACTTCTTGTGACGCTCCCGCCACTGCTCTGTGGCTCGATCCCTCGTCTGGGGCAGGAAGAAGACACTTCCTCATGTCAACGATCCACCTGTACATCTCGTAGCTCGTGTACGCGTCCTTGGCCGCGTACTTGACGTGTTGTTCATCCAGTCTCTCATGCCACACACTGTGCCAGGCGTTCTTGTCCTTCTTGCTCTCATTCTTCATCTTCATGTAGTAGGAGTCGATGATGGCCGAGGAGAGTTCAACCAGGGAGTTCAGTTTGTTGTTGTCGCTGCCCCAGACCTTGTAGTGGTGCTGGATGTTGACAAGATTCGGGCATTTCAAGCCCGAAACCTGGAGCGCTTTTAGATCGTTGGTGGTGTCCACCATAGCGAAACTGTAGTTGGAGCTATTGATAAACCTGGAGAAATGCTCGCAAGGCCTTGTGGTCAGGTGGTAGTGCTAGACGAGGACGTCATGTCGCACGTACAACTGGGCGACGACAACCTTCTGATCGTGCCTGGCACGACCGATGGTGTACTCGAGGTCGAAGCCAACCACTTGGTACTTGTCCTCGGCAAGGAACTGCTCTATAGTTTGGATGGAGCTCCCCACCGAGACCGGATCGTTCATGTACACCACCGAGAGGGCCTCCCCCCTCACGTGGGTGTCCACTATGTGATGCGTGGTGAACTGCCCGCCGTTGTCATTGTCGGCCGCTATGAGCGCCATTGGAGCCACGGGGATCGCCATTGGAACCGCTGGATGTCCTCTCTGTATGTGTCGTCGTGAGTGTGCTTATTGTGTCGTGTGACGCGAGAGATGAAGGTAAATGGCCGCAGGAATAAATGGGGGCTGGGTGACCTGGATTCTCGGCGCGTCCGCATGGCAGTTTTTGCAGCGGGTAACTGCATTGTCGCGCCGCGCCTGGCGCAACCGCATGCACACGAACATGCCTGATCGTGCGCCGGCCCCAAACACTTGCAGCGCGCATGGAGGGACAAGGGCAGAGCACCCAGAGGGACGCGAGAGTAGAGCGCGCCGCGGCCGCCTCAACCGCAAGCAACCACACACATAGAGCAGTTGAACACGCAGGAAATGGTCGCCGACAAGCCGGCCGACAATTGCGTCGCTGCGTAGAGAGCGGCCATGTGCTACTACCTCCGTCTTGTTCTATAGTCCCTTTATATTCTGTGCCATACTTTGCCCTCAAATTTAACCAACAAAATGTGAATGCATGTTATAAAAATTATATAATTGGAAACTATGTTCAAATACGATTCCAACTATATAATCTTTGGCGACATGCATTCATAATTTATTAGTTAAATCATACTTATAAACCAGGACGGGGGTATAGTAGGTAATTAAACCACAAACGTTTTTTTATTAACCGTATCTGTACGTGGCCTTTCGTCCTCCTCTCGCATGTCTTGTCACCCCGCTGCCGCAGACGGCTTACAGCACAAGCTTGCGCAGCGCGCGGGGGCGTTCTTTTGGCCAAACGGTGGCGCCAATGTATCGTCGGTGATCCCGTTCCCACGCAACCTCGCAGGTTCTCGCGCAAGCTTCCCGCCCTACTCGGTGAAATCCCCCAAAATCCCAATGCTTACCGACTTGCTATATAAGCCCTCACGGTCGGCAAGTCCCGCGTCGCAATTTCCCCTCCCTCCCTGTAGCTTATCTCGTCTGCTTCTCCCACTATCGCCAATGGCACCGGTCCGTCGTTGTCGCTCAGCCACTCCACCGTCATCAGAGGACAGCTCCAGCTAGGAGGCTACACCGCGGCGGCGGCGCAATCCCCAACGTAGTGTAATGCGCGTGGTGTCCCTGTTGGGTGTGCGCGGAACACCCACCACACGCTCCGCCAACGGTGCCCATCGGCAGCTGTTGCCAGCCGCCGTTGCCGCCACACGACTGTCAAAAGCCAGGGCCATCGCCCGCTCTGCCACTGCGGCCCGAAGGCGGGAGGTGGCTGTCATGGCTGCCACCCCACTGCCGGCCATCGTGGCCATCACCCGCTCCACCACCGCGGCCCGAAGGCGGGAGGTGGTGGTCGTGGCCGCCACCCCATCATCGACCGCGGTGGCTGCCAGCCCACTGTCGACCGCCAGGGTCATCACCACCTCCGCCACCGCCGCCATAAGGTGGGAGGCGAAGGTGGATGCCTGCACGTGCGTCAGCGACCTTGCGCGTTACACTGAGTTCATGCGGGAGGAGGAGCGCCTCGTCGAGCACGCAAAGAGCCTTACCGCCGCCGTGGCCGCGTCACACGCCGCTTCAGAGGCGAGGAATCAGGAGAACTACGAGGAGAACCACCGCTTCGAGAGGGGTCGTCTAATGCGGCAGAGGGTGTTCGAGGTGAGCGTCGCTGAAGGTGCAGCAGCGGCAGGCACTGTATTGCAGTTGTCCAGCTCGTCGGTAGGCTCCGCCTCCTCTCCCACTTACTGAGCATGCTCGGCAGAGGAGAAGCTGCCGGAAGTAGTACAAAGCCCCTCCGTAGTAGTAGTATTTAGGGGCTATTTTGTTCAGTTCATCTGACTATAGATGTGGTGGAACTGTACAACGTACTTAAAATTAGCTAGTATATAAAGTTGAACTAGCTATTTCAGTACGTGGTTGGCAATAATTGGTGAAAAGCTTGGTCGGTTCAGCTGTCGAGTTGAACTGTTTGTATAAAGAACGACTGCTTAATGTATGAATGAAATCTATGCTTACTTACTGAATTTTAGTTGCAAAAATTAGATACTGCTAGTGATTTTTAGCTTCATATTTTGACAAATCGCAGTGTTACAAGGTTGACAAGTGGCAATGTTACTAGATCAACAAATGTCAATCTTTCTAGTTTGACAAATGGCAACATACCCAATATGACAGATGCAAATCTTACCAAATTGTTTGTAAGTGGTTGAACACGGTTCATCCAAAAGAACCGTTTGCGTTGAAGAGATGCACAAATCCTGCTCTCACTTTGCATACGGGTGTTCTATCTAAAACGTTTGCGATCAAGAGCTGCACAAATCCTGCTCGGCACATTTTCCCTTGGCTTCCTAGGGAAGCTGTCGGTTTGTATACGGCTGTTCTAACTAAAACGTTTGCGATGAGTGTTTCATATTTAAAAACCATTGACGTTTTTTTTTCAAATAAAATCATTTGATAAGTCTGTACATTAAGAGAGAAAAACGCAAGTTCGCTCAAACCATATATTTCATTCAGTCATACTGCGAATTTATATTCATATGATCGAGATACAGTATTAAACCCAAGAAAAAAACTATTTCCGGCGGCGGTGGAGGCAGCGTGCCGCACCGTCGTTGTCGTCCTTCGGGATGCCATTGTTGAAGTCTTCAATGCAGCACAAAATGTTCTTCACTTGTAAATCAAACATCATGTCATTGCACGATCGATGGGTGGGGCGCAGGAGGACGGTAGCTCGCGGCACTGAGAGGTAGCGGTTGACAGCGGCGTCCCATGCCGCTGAGGGGGGCGCGCGCGCGGGCACGGGCGCGGCGGGTGCAGCCAAACGCATGGGGGCCGGTGCCGCGGTGGGTGGAGGGGCGCGCACGGGCACGGGCCCTGGCGCTGGCATGTACACGAGCTCGCGCGGGTCCATGGAGACCTCGCTGATGCTCGCGGCTTCCAGCTCTGCGATAGTGCTCGGCGACCAGCCCGTGAATGCTATGGGGATGGTCGCTGGCGCAGGCGCGGGGATGGGAGCTGGGATGGCAGCGGGGGCAGCAACCGCCGCAGCCAGCTCGTTATGGGCCATGTCCATGAGGCCGCATTCCTCCTTATTTTCTATCTCCTCCGACGCAGAGTCGACTTCACCAAACTTGAAGACTAGTGGCAGATGATCCTTCTGTGCCATGGTGTTGGTGGAGGTCTGCGGGAGGGAGGGGAATGGGAGGCGAACAGTAAGGCCGCCCGTATTAAGCAGCAGCTCGGGCGCCATTAATGGAGAGGAAGGCGGGCGGCCTTGGAAGTCAAAGGGCCCGCTTCCCTGTGAGCCTGTGCAGCGTACAGCTCGCATGCTTCCCGGTGAGCCTGCGCATTGGAGGACACCTTGCACGCCTCTCGGTCAGCCTGCGCACCGGACTGCACTTGCACGCCTCCCGTTCAGTCAAGAAGCTGTCCGCACGGCACCTCCTATAGCCATTAAAATGAAGACACGTGGCGTCGCGTGAATGGTTAACATAACACACACGATTTGAATTATACAAACGTTTGCGATGTTAGAGTGGCAGCTATTTCTTTCAAAATGCCTTTGTTGGCTGTTATTCGAGTGCGCCTTCTCTCAAAATGGACACGAAAAATACCACAGCATGTCGGGTGCCATTCCATCATAGCAAAGTATCTCAACGTTTTGCCGGTAATCAACGGTGCCCTGGTGTTTGAAATTCATTCCCATTTCTTGCATGGGAGCTAAGCATGCACCCAAGGACAAATATTTGATTTTCAACCAATTTATATGCACTGGAGCATGTGCGTGTAGTTCAAATTTGAATTGTGCACATAAAATGCCTAGAAAACCCAGTTAATGTACAAAAATGTCCAAACGAACCCAAAAAAATTCCAAAATATAACACAACACTCCTGTTGTTCTATGTTGACACTAGAAATATTTTGAAAGTACTAAGAGGCAGCGGATATCGTTTCGTCCCCAAAGGTGGCACGTTCCCTACCGAAACCATCAGGCTTGTTGTGAGAATCTCTGGTTTGTGAGAAACTTATACCCAAATCTGCCCCAAATGGGACAAAATTTTACCATGGCAGGTTGATGCTGCTCCATGATAGCATACCAAGTCTCATGAATTTCAGACGAGTTTTGGATTTACTAGAATTTAAAAACCAGGTATCTCAATGTTTGCGGCTGAGTGACGGTGGCTGGGTGTTTGACATTCATTTCCATTTCTTGCATGGGACCTAAGCATGCAACCAAGGGCACAGATTTGAATATTCAACCAATTTATATGCATTGGAGCATGTGCATGTAGTTCAAATTTGAATTATGCACATAAATGCATTGAAAACTCAATTAATGCATAATAATGTCCAAACGAACCCCGAAAAAATCCAACAATTGACACAACACTCCTGTTGTTCTATGTTGACATGAGAAATTTTTTGAAAGCAATAAGAGGCAATGGATATCGTTTCGTCCCCAAAGGTGGGACGTTCCCTACCGAAACCATCATGCTTGTTGTGAGAAGCTCTGATTTGTAGAAGCATATACCGAAACCTGCCCCAAATGGGACAAAAAATTTACCACAGCATGTGGATGCCGCTCCATGATAGCATGCCAGGTTTCATGAATTTCAGACGAGTTTTGGATTTACTAGAATTTGAAAACCAGGTATCTCAATGTTTGCGGCCGAGTGACGGTGGTAGGGTGTTTGACATTCATTCCCATTTCTTGCATGGGACCTAAGCATGCAACCAAGGACACATATTTGAATTTTCAACCAATTTATATGCATTAGAGCATGTGCATGTAGTTCAAATTTGAATTATGCACATAAATGCATTGGAAACTCAATTAATGCATAAAAATGTCCAAACGAACCCCGGAAAATCCCAAAAATTGACACAACACTCCTGTTGTTCCATGTTGACACGAGAAATTTTTTGAAAGCAATAAGAGGCAATGGATATCATTTCATCCCCAAAGTTGGGACCTACCCTACCGAAACCATCAGTCGTGTTGTGAGAAGCTCTGGTTTGTGAGAAGCATATCCCCAAACCTGCCCCAAATGGGACAAAAAATTTCCCACGACATGTTGATGCCGCTCCATGACAGCATGCCAAGTTTCATGAATTTCAGACGAGCTTTGGATTAACTAGAATTTAAAAACCAGGTATCTCAATGTTTGCGGTCGAGTGACGGTGGCAGGATGTATGACATTCATTCCTATTTCTTGCATGGGACCTAAGCATGCAACCAAGGACACAGATTTGAATTTTCAACCAATTTATGTGCATTAGAGCATGTGCCTATAGTTCAAATTTGAATTATGCACATGCATGCATAGAAAACTCAGTTAATGTCTAAAGTCCAAGCGAACCCCGAAAAATCCCAAAAATTGACACAACACTTGTCTTGTTCTATGTTGACACGAGAAACATTTTGAAAGTAAGAAGAGTCAACAGATATCGTTTCGTCCCCCAAGGTGGCACGTACCCTACCGAAACCACTAGGCTTGTTGCGAGAGAAGCTCTGGTTTGTGAGAAGCTTATACCCACACCTGCCCCAAAATGAGACAATTTTTTACCACGGCATGTCGCTACCATTCCATGATATCATGTCAAGTTTCATGAATTTCAGGCGAGTTTTTGATTTACTAGAATTTTAAAACCGTGTATCTCAATGTTAGCGGCCGAGCGGCAGTGTCAAGGTGTTCGACATTCGTTCTCATTTCTTGCATGTGACCCAATCTTGCAACCAAGGACAAACATTTGATTTTGCAACCCGTTTTTATGGACTGGAGCGTGTGCATGTAGTTCAATTTTGAATTATGCACATAAATGACTAGAAAACTCAATTAACGTATAAAAATGTCCAAACGATCCCCGAAAAAAATCCAAAATTTAACACGACACTCCTATTGTTCTATGTTGACACCAGGAAAAAAATGAAAGGAAGAAGAGGCGACGAATATCGTTTTGTCCACAAAGGTGACACGTTTCCCTGACGGAATCATGAGGCTTCTTGTGAGAAGCTTATACCACAACCTGCCCCAAATGGGACAATATTTTTTACCGCAACATGTTGATGCCATTCCATGATAGCATGCCAAGGTTCATGAATTTCAGACGGGTTTTGGATTTACTAGAATTACAAAAGCAAGTACATCAACATTTGCCGGTGAGCCACGGTTCCGTGGTGTTCGAAATTCATCCCCATTTCTTGCATGGGACATAAGCATAAACCCATGGACACATATATGATTTTACAACCCATGTTGGTGCACCGGAGCATGTGCATGTGCTTTAATTTTGAATTGTGCACCTGAAATGGCTAGAAAACCAATTTAATGTATAAAATTTCCAAATGAACCCTGAATAATTCCAATTTTTTTACGACACACATCTAGTTGCATGTTCACTGGAGATAAAAGGTCTAGCAATTCAAACACCGTCCATTGCCGCTGTGACCCCATTATGTAATTCAAATCAAGATGAAAAATCAAGTAGATCCCACACAGTTTATTATCACCAACCGTGTGAGATGCAGTACAAAATATCCTGGAGCACCGTCGGTGTATAGTACGCCTATGGCTTACGCGAGAAGGTGCGTCGGCTACAGTCCACAGCCGGCGTGTCAAGCACACTAGCTCGCTCCCCAAATATCATTTCACTATTCAATCGTCGCTGGTGAAAGATGGGGACATGGACCCGTGTCGTGAGGGCAACTTCGGCGGCCCACTCCAGCGAGAGCGCGGCCGCAACCACCATGCGCGTGCTAACAAGGTGCATGAGCGCGGCCGCAATCTGCGATCGGGCGGCCAAGGCAGCCCAAACGGCCGCTGTTGCTTCTCAGGTGGCGGCAGCAACATCTGCCTCGGGGATAGCAACTGGCGAGAGCGGCACAGCAGCTGTCCGTTCCGTAGCAGTGGCCTTAGCCCTGATGGAGGCCGCCCACGCCCAGCTCGTGGCGGTCACCGCAAAAATTGAACGAAGCTTCTCCGACAACGGTCAGCAACCCACAGCCGAAGAGTTCGCAATCGCCGAGAGCGTTCGAGCAGCCGTCCGTTCCTCCGCCGCATATCTTGCAACGACGGAGCCCGTCCAAGCCCAGATCACGGCCGCCCATGCCCAGCTCATGGCGGCCTTTTCCAAAGAGATGGCGGACACGGATGGCGAGATTCTTGCCGAGTATGGTGCGATGGATGCCATGGAGCCGCTTCCCTAGGAGACTGTCGGGCGCGAGCTGGACATGGAGGAGGTGGCGGAGATCGACGAGCACCAGCCGTAGTAGTACTCTTTGTTTTGTTTAATTAAGAGCGCCTGTCTTAATTTGTTAGAGTAATGTTTAGGCAAGCTAGCTCTATTTAATTGCTGAACTTGCTCGATTAAGAAGTGTGGGTGTGCTGTGTACCCAAATTATGCAATGACGTGGATGACCAATATAACCAGGGAAATTGGAAACAAAAATTTTGACGTTCAAACTCATCACACACGGTTTAAGCTATCTGAATTGTTTGTGATGCTCACATATCATACACAGTTCTGAATAAGGGATCGTGTCTGATGACACTTGGCGCGCCAGTTTTTTCGCTGAACCGATTCAAAAATTTCGGCTTACATGGAAATGTCTACCTCCCCACCCCCTCCCCCTTACCAAAAGCCACATTTCCCCTATTTTTGCCTTCCTTTCCAAGTTGAAACCTTCACTCCTTGCTTGCAGCGCCGCCTCCTCGCCGGCGACCCTCCTTCACGCTGCTCGGCCTCGTCTATCCATGCAGGTAATCCACACCCGACCCCCATCCTCCTCCTCCTTCCACATCTCACATGCCCTGACCACCAGTGCGACACCTTCCACCCAAATCACCGACCCCTCCACCAAATAAGTGCCGCCCTGAGCCATGGTGCACGCAGTATATCCAGGAGCTTAAGGAGCATTTGGCAGCGGAGAAGCAAATCGCAGCCGCACGCGCGGATGAGGTCGCAACGGCTGCCAATCGTGCCGACCCCTAGATCTTGGAGGAGCACCTTGCCATTTGCTAGCTATGCCAGTTAAGCATGCTCGGTTTACCCGTTGCGTGTGCTGCTCTTGCCTTTCCTTAACAAATTCTAGTGAATTGTGCTATCTAATTTTACCATGCAATATGTTGCTCTAGTGTATATGTTCTATATGTCGTGCAGTGTGGTGCTCACTTATTAAATGTTTGGTTAATTAATTGTCGTCTTCAGTTAACTGTTTGGTTCAATTCTGCAAATGTGATATTCAATTCTTTAGGCTGCAATTTTGTATTGTTTTCCATGTGAGAAATAAATCAAATTTATCTTTACAAAATACATGAGAAACGAATACAATTGCTATATTTCCAAGTTGTCAAGCATGCTTGGTTTGGTTATACATTGTGCAATGTGGTGCTCAGTTAATGCTTGGTTCATTTGTGTTGTGGTGTTTAGTTAACTGTTTGGTTCAATTCTACAATGCGATGTTCAATAGTTGTGGGTGCATTCTGTTATTGTATACCATGTGAGAAGTAAACTGAATTTGGTTGTACTAAATACATGAGAAACAAATACAATTGCTATATTTCCATTAAGCATGCTTGGTTTGGTTAACTGTCTAATCTTCTATTAGGAGTATGTTATATTGTGCAATGTGGTGCTCAGTTAACGTTTGGTTCATTTGTTGTGGTGTTTAGTTAACTGTTTGGTTCAATTCTGCAATGCGATGTTCAATTGATGTGGGTGCATTCTGTTATTGTATACCATGTGAGGAATAAATGGAATTGGCTGTAGTAAATCATGAGAAACAAATACAATTGCTATATTTCCAAGTTGTAAAGCATGCTTGGTTTGGTTAAATGCCTGATCTTCTATTAGGAGTATGTTATATTGTGCAATGTGGAGCTCAGTTAATGTTTGGTTCATTTGTTGTCGTGTCTAGTTAACTGCTTGGTTCAATTCTGCAATGCGATGTCCAATTGTCATGGGTAGAATTTTGTATTGTTGTGCATGTGAGGAATAAATCAAATTTGGCTGCACTTAATACATGAGAAACATATACACGTGCTATATTTCCTAGTTCTTAATCATGCTTGGTTTGGATAAATGGGTTTTCCATGTGGCTTGAATTAATCTGATGAATCTGCAATGTGCTTATTTTTCATCAACATATTTAACTCATAGCATGCGAACCCTTACTTAACCTGATGACTAACTACCTTATATGTGTTGCAGGAAAACAATGGGAAGCACTGAGGTTTACAATCGAGGTTAGCACGTGCATGGTCCGTTGTCTAATAGCACATTATTGTGCAATTGCAGGAACCATTCTAATATTTAGGTTTTTAACAATTTGGTCTTGCACATGTAGGTCCTGCTGTCAGAGGTTTTGACCCACTGTTCGACCCTTTTTGCATATGGGGAAATGAGTTGTCCATGAATATCAATCAAGTCAAGAAACTCAGAAAGATTGTTAGGATAAAGAAATTAGCGACAAAAAACAACAAGATCTTTGTCTGCACAATGAAGAAGACATCAGTGCACTACAAGATGGTACTAACTATTATACCTTGCCTTTTTTATTCCTTTGCCCCATTTCCAATATAGAGAAGATATTTATGCACATCCTTGTTTTCAGGCCTTTCCAAAGCAGTTCACTGATGATTACCTCTCAAACCACCTCTATGGTCAGGAGGCGAGGAAGGTTTTCATACAACACCCACGGTTCAATATTGAAGTGTTCCTGAAGAGGACGAAGGATGGACGGTCAATCATCCACAGGCACTGGCCTAAAGTTGCAAAGACCTTCAACATGAATGAAGGCTCAATATTCGCCTTCCTCTTCAGCAGTTTACCAGATAAGATGCATCTATCTATGTACCGTCCATGATGCTAATTTTGGAAGGTTCTACATGTTGCATGTGAAACTTGGTGCTGGTGCAGTTGTGTAATGGGGTAGCTGAGTGCTGAAGCTATATCATGTTGTACTCTGATGTATTTCAATTATGAAATCCTGCTTCCTTAATATGGAAATGAAATATATTATGTGCTTAATATGAATGTCAATTAGATTAATAAATGGATTATTAATAATAGGGAAATTATCCTGCTATGGCGAATTAGCCTGCTAATTGTGTTTTGCTATTGCAAATGGTTATTGAGAAAATACCGTGGGCGATGACCTTAGGCAACGCACACAGTTTCTAGGAATAAACCGTGTCGGATCAATGAACAATCACACATGAACTTCTCTTGAAAACTATTTGCGTTAGGCCACCTTGCGCAAACGTTTACCACATAAAAACTGTGTGTGATGGACAGCCTTTGCCACACAGTTTCTTCTACGCACCATGTGTGATGCATTCAATAACGCAAACGATAAAATTGTTAATATCGTGTGTGATGTACCTGCGAACGGGAACATTTTCCTTGGAGCGACTGTGTGGGATGTATATACGAACGGAAACGTTTAGCGGGGACTGACTGTGCGGGATGTACTTACGACTGGAAACCATTTCGCCTGTATAATTGTATTTTTTTTAGCACTACTGTACGTATAACCGTATTTGATCGCTCACCGGTCGCACACGACCTTATTTTGCCAAGCGTGTGTGCCAGGAGGGCATATCCCGGACAGTATCTGGGTCGTGTGGGAAGGACCCCCCTATCGCCCACACTCACTTGGCGACGGTTCGAAATGCCATCGCGGAAAGGGGTTAAATACCATTTGTATAGCACCTCACTGTACCAGTGACAAAAGATGTCATGCAAGTTCTTTTCCATAAGCACGTATGACTATATTCGAAATACATGCCTACATTATATTGATGAATTGGAGCTAGTTCTATGTCACCCTATGTTATAACTGTTGCATGATGAATGCCATCCGACATAATTATCCATCATTGATCCATTGCCTACGAGCACGTTTCATATTGATCTTTACTAAGTTACTTTTCTGTTGCTACTATTACGATTGCTACAAAACTGCTACTATTACTTTTGTCACCGTTAACGCTACTTCCATACTACTTTGCTGCAGATATTAAGTCTTTCAGGTGTGGTTGAATTGACAACTCAGCTGCTAATACTTGAGAATATTCTTTGGCTCCCCTTGTGTCGAATCAATAAATTTGTGTTGAATACTCTACCCTCGAAAACTGTTGCGACCCCCTATACTTGTGGGTTATCAAGACCATTTTCTGGCGCCATTGAGGGGGAGCATAGCTCTATTCTCTGAGTCACTTGGGATTTATATCTATTGATCACTATGAGGAATTTGAAAGATCAAAGAAGCAAGATTTATCCCTCAACTACGAGGGGAGGTAAGGAACTGCCATCTAGCTCTGCACTTGATTCACCTTCTGTTTTAAGTAAACTTGTGACACCTACACCTGCCATTGATTCCGATAAATCGCATGTTATTGATGATGCCACTTCTGCTATGAATGATGTTTATGAAGATACTACTTCTTTGCTTGATAACACTGTGCCACTAGGTGAATTTCTTGATGAACAACTTGCTAGAGTTAGAGAGAATGAAATTACTAAAACTAATGATATTATTGAAACTGAAGATTATGATTCTCCCCCAAGATATGAATTGCCTATTGTACCCGAGGGTTATATTATGGATGAAGAAACTGCTAGAGACTTTTTAGCTTGTAATAATAGAGATGATCTTAAGAAACTGTTAGCTAAGCTGAAAGAAAAGTCTTTGAGTGCTAGAATGCAATATGATCCTAGTTTGCTACTTCACCTATCTTTGTTACTGATAAGGATTATGAATTCTCTGTCGATCATGAGTTAATTACTTTGGTCGAATATGATCCTTTCTATGGTTATGAATTTGAAACTGTTGTGGCTCATCTCACTAAATTGAATGACATAGCCACCCTATTTGCTCATGAGGAAAAAATCCGCTATTACTATATTCTTAAGTTGTTTCCTTTCTCATTAAAGGTGATGCTAAATTATGGTTTAATTCTCTTGCTCCTGGTTGTGTGTGTAGTCCCCAGGATATGATTTACTACTTCTCTGAAAAATATTTCCCTACTCATAAAAAACAAGCTGCTTTAAACAAAATATTTAACTTTGTGCAAATTGAAGAAGAGAGTCTCCCACAAGTTTGGGGGAGAATTCTCCAATTACTCAATGCTTTGCCTGATCGTCCTCTCAAGAAAAATGAAATACTTGATATCTTTTATAATGGACTAACCGATGCTTCCAGAGACCACCTGGATAGTTGTGTTGGTTGTGTTTTCGGGGAACGAATTGTTGAGCAAGCTGAATTGCTATTGAATAATATGTTGAGTAATGATAATGATTGGACTCTTCCTGAACCAACTCCTAAGCCAATTCTATTTCTCAATCCTGAATCAGTCCTGAAGATACGCAAGAGGCAAAGAAATCTATGAAAGAAAAAGGTATTAAAGATGAAGATGTTAAGAATCTACCGCCTATTGAAGAAATACATGGTCTTGATAACCCAACACAGGTAGTAGAAATAAAATCTCTCTATAGATTTGATGAAGGTGATATTCCTCATTAAGTCTGCTAGTCAATGCTTGGATGAGTTTGATAATTTTATTGTTAAACAAGAAAACTTCAATGCTTATGTTAGTAGACAGTTGAAACATAATGCTTACATGCTTGACCACTTGGGTGATTATATGAGTAGAACTGTTAATGATCTTAAGCTTATTAGTAAACATGCTTCCATGGTTACAACTCAAGTAGAACAAGTACTTAAGGCACAAGATGATTTGCTCAATGAGTTGAATAGCAAGAATAATGATAATGCTGTTAGGGTTATGACTAGAGGTGGTAAGATGACTCAGGAACCTTTGTATCTTGAGGGTCATCCTAAAAGAGTTGAGCAAGATTCTCAGAGAATTAATACGGATGCATCTAGTCCTGGTAATAAAAATAAAAAGAAAATTGATAGGATTTTGCATGCTTCTAGTGAACCTGTTGTGGACACACCTGAGAATCCAAATGATATTTCTATTTCTGATGCTGAGACACAATCTGGTAATGAACATGAACCTAGTGATAATGTTAATGATGATGTTCATGTTGATGCTCAACCTAGTAATGATAATGATATAGAGATTGAACCTCCTGTTGATCTTGATAACCTACAATCAGAGAATCAACGTTATGATAAGAGAGACTTTGTTGCTAGGAAGCATGGTAAAGAAAGAGAACCATGGGTTCAGAAACTCATGCCCTTTCCTCCTAAGCCATCCAAGAAAAAGGATGATGAGGATTTTGAGCGCTTTGCTGAAATGATTAGACCTATCTTTTTGTGTATGCGTTTGACTGATATAAAATGCCTCCTTATGCTAAGTATATGAAATATATTGTTACAAATAAAAGAAAGATACCGGAAGCTGAAATTTCCACCATGCTTCCTAATTATACTTTTAAGGGTGGAATACCAAAGAAACTTGGAGATCCATGGGTACCAACTATACCATGCTCCATTAAAAGAAACTATGTTAAAACTGCTTTATGCGATCTTGGAGTAAGTTGACACCTACTGAAATTTGTTTGCAAATGGCCGATAAATCAACTGTTATACCCATCGGTATTTCTGAGGATGTGCCTATTATGGTTGCAAACGTTACTATCTTAACAGACTTTGTTATTCTTGATATTCCCGAGGACGATAGTATGTCGATTATCCTTGGTAGACCCTTTTTGAATACCGTAGGAGCTATTATTGATTGCAACAAAGGCAATGTCACTTTTCGGGTTAATGGTAATAAGCATATGGTACACTTTCCGAAGAAACAACCTCAAGTTCATAGTATCAATTCTATTGGAAAATTTTCAACTATTACTATTGGAGGTTTTGAATTCCCTCTTCCTACTGTAAAAAAGAAATATGATATTCTTATTGTTGGGAACATGCATATCCCTGTTGAGGTAACCTAGTGTTATTCAGAAGTACTCCGATTCATGTCATTCGGAAGAAGTTTGTTAATAAGACTTGATCAACCTTGTTAATGGATTCCTTTTGATGGGCATGAGATGGATGAATTTAGAAGGCACAACTCTCTGTACCATCTTTTACTTTCTGTTATTTATATTAAATAAAGCAAAAATAGTGTTTTCTGTGTGTTTTCTGAATTATCCGTGAAATAAAAAATGTCCCGAAAACAAAAGTTGTCCAAATGCCCTGAAAATTTAGTATGATTTTTTTATAGAATATTTGAGAATTTCTGGCATTGAGAAAACACCAAGGGGATGCACTAGTGGACGACAAGGGTGGAGGGTGCACGCTACCCCATGGGCGCGCCCCCCTATCTTGTGGGTCCCACGTGGGTCCCCTCCACTTATTCCAGCACACATCCACTTTGTCTTCCTCCAGAAAAAAGCATCCGTAGCTCAACCCCGTATTCTTGCTCATCTTGATGCCATTTTTGATCTCCTTGTGCAAAGCTCCATTTGTGAAACTGCTTTGGGGGATTGTTCTTCGGTATGTGACTCCTCCAATGGTCCAATTAGTTTTTGTTCTAGTGCTTTATTTATTGCAAAATTTTGCTGCCGTGGTGACCTTGTTCTTGAGCTTGCATGTCAAATTTATATGGTCCAAAGTAGTTTTGATGCATGATTTAGCCTCTAGACACTTGTAGGAGTAGTTGCTACCAATTTTGTTGAGTTTGGTTCACTTTTATTTTGAGTCACTAAAAATTACAGAAATTTTCAGAGGAAGAAAATGATGAGGAGATTGTTGAGAGGCTCTTCGAGCCGGGGTTCAAAGGAAAAAGAAAATGAGGAGGAGAATAAGCCCAAGTACAACCTTCCTCGCACCACGGAGATTAGGCCATGTGAATGGCCATGTGATGCATTCTTAGAGGCGGCCGGAGTTTATGAGGATTTCTATTATTTGGCTGAGAATGCACGCATCACCGACTTCCTCCAAGACCAGTGTGATCAGTACCTCCTACTCACTAATACTTTCGTGTAAAAATTTCATTTTCATGCTAGGAGATCACCACCCATGGCAGATTTTTACTTATATGATGAGTATAAGGAAATGATGCTTTATGATTTTTTTGAGGTTTGCAAATTACCTTTTGAGGGCAGCGTCGAGGAACCATGTCCTAGAGATGTGGAAGATTTTATTGATAGAATTACCGTTGGGGAAAGGAGAAAGGTGTCGGAAGCGAGAGTGTCTAGTTTACATTTTCCTGTTCTGCCCTACTACTCATTATTTGTTGGGAGATGTTTAATTGGTCGCAGGGACAATGGAGGCCTTAGTGCTCCTGACCTTGCCATTTTGCGCCATGCTTTACTTCGTGATGGAACTTTCAGTTTAGGCGCTATGGTTGCTAGACGGTTGAGTTTAAACCGTTCGAAGGGTCCTATCTTTGGAGGTATCTATGCTTCCTGCCATGCTAGATGCTTTGAGATACCTATTAGGCATGGTGAGAAAGGGGAGATGCTACTACCCACTTCATATTTAGACTATAACAGTATGGTAGCACATGATTTTATTCGCTATGATAAGGAAAAGAGACTCATTTATAACATGGTATTTAGCGAAAATACTTGTCAGATTATTATCTTGCCTGCACCTACTTTGTTTAATATTAATTCAGGCACATACCTCGTCATGCCCGCAGACATTTATGCATATTGGGAGCGGACGTGATCCCCAGTGCACGAGCCAGAGCCATCACCTGATCCATATCAGGAGGCTATTTATCAGTGGGAGCCGCAGGAGCTCGCTAACCAGTGGAACCCCCAGGATCCTCCTTAGTACACCGGAGAGGACTACTTTGATCCATGGGCGTAGACCAACTTAGGCCAAAAGCCTAAGCTGGGGGGGGTATGTATTTCTCACCGGCATTACATTCATGTTTACACACTCATTCCAGTTGTCGGTGTTCGTACTTTCATTGTAATATCCATGTTAGTTTATTTCTTTTTCCCGCTTTCTTCTTGTGTGTTTGAAAAACTTTGAGAAAAACAAAAAAATAGATGTAGCTTAGTTTCCTTTCCATGTTCATTTAGTAGTAGTATTAAAGAAAACCCAAAAAGATTTCTCGTTCTTCTTTTGCTTGTTGGGAGCTTTCCAGTGTAAATAGTTTTTCTCGTTCTTGTTTTACTTTCTTCAGAAAAACAAAAACTCCAAAAACATTTCAATGTGTTTCTTTGAAATTCTTTTCTTTTCTTTGGGGGTCGAGAGGAGAAGACCACGATGAAAATCTTGAGTGGCTCCCATATGCATTATTGTTGATCGAACAAAGAGCCCATATTACCTTGTCTTCTCCTTGGAATAAATGTTTGCAGATTCCAGCTTAGTCCAATGCACGTGCACTATTATTATTATCCACACCGTTTGGTCGTGCAAGTGAAAGGCAATAATGACGATATATGATGAAATGATTGAGATGAGGAAAAGCTGGTATGAACTCGACCTATCTTGTTTTTGTAAATATGATTAGTTCATCGTCCTTGATTCAGCCCATTATGAATGAAACATGTTTGCAATGACAATTAGAGATTATAGTTATCCATGCCATGCTTAATTAGCTAGGAGTTTATAATGGTTTACCTTGCGTGTCAACATGCTTTTAAAATGGTTGTGATGTAGTATGATAGGATGGTATCCTCATTTGAATGATTCGAGTGGCTTGACTTGGCACATGTTCAGACATGTAGTTGAAACAAAATCAACATAGCCTCCACGATATTTATGTTCATGGTGATTTATATCCTACTCATGCTTGCATTCAATGTTGGTTAATCTCAATGCATGTTTATGACTGTTGTCGCTGTCTAGTTGGTCGCTCCCCAGTCTTTTTGTAGCTTTCACTTGTACTAAGTGGGACTACTGCTTGTGCATCCACTTCCATAAAACCAAAGTTGTTCCATATGAGTCCACCATACCTACCTATATGCGGTATTTACCTGCCGTTCCAAGTAAATTTGCAGGTGCCAAACTCTAAACCTTCAAATGATACTCTATTTTGTATGCTAGAATCGCTCATGTAGCAACTGGGGGCTGTCAGTATCTTCCATGCTAGGTGGGTTATTCTCATATGAGTGGACTCCGCTCATCATTCACGAGAAAAGGGCTAGTAACTGGGATGCCCAGTCCCATGCTCAAATCAAATCAAAATATAATTGCAAACAAAACTCCCCCAGGACTGTTGTTAGTTGGACGGTACCCGTTGTTTCGGACCAGCCGTGGAATGTGCTTGTTGGTGGTGGGGGAGTATAAACTTTACCATTCTGTTTGGGAACCGCCTATAATGTATCTAGTATGGAAGATACCGAGATCTCTTAGTTGTTATGTTGACAATGAAAGTATACCGCTCAAAATATTATTTATCTTTGTTTCAAAAACTCGAGCTCTGGCACCTCTACAAATCCCTGCTTCCCTCTGCGAAGGGCCTATCTATTTACTTTTATTGCGAGTCATCATCCTCTTATAGAAAGCACCAGTTAGAGAGCACCACTGTCATTTGTATGCTTTGCTATTAATTTATATTGAGTATGACTATGACTAGATCTCTTTTGCCATGAATTACAATGTCTAGTCAGTCCTTGATCTTCATGGGTGCTCTGCATTTATGTTTTACGGTCTCAGAAAGGGCTAGCGAGATACCATTTTGTTATATCATATCATGATTGTTTTGAAAAAGTGTTGTTACCCGAGATTTATTATTATTGCTCGCTAGTTGATTATGCCATTGATATGAGTAAATGTGAGACCTAAATGTTATTGTGAATATGGTTAGTTCATAATCTTTGCTAAAAACTTGAATGCTGGCTATACATATTTGCAATAACAAGATCAAACAGAGTTTGTAAAAGTTTTTTTATCACTTTCAGTTTGTCAACTGAATTGCTTGAGGACAAGCAATGGGTTAAGCTTGGGGGAGTTGATACGTCTCCATCGTATCTACTTTTCCAAACTCTTTTGCCCTTGCTTTGGACTCTAATTTGCAAGATTTGAATGGAACTAACCCGGACTGACGTTGTTTTCAGCAGAATTGCCATGGTGTTATTTTTTTGCAAAAATAAAAGTTCTCAGAATGACCTGAAACTTCACACAGAATATTTTTGGAATAAATAAAAAAATTAGGGAAAGAATCAGCAGAAGGGGACCCACCAACTGTCCACAAGGGTGGAGGACGCACCCTACCCCCCTGTCTTGTGGGTCCCACGAAGCTCCACCGACCTCAACTCCAACTCCATATATTCACGTTTGGGGAGAAAAAAATCAGAGAGAATGATTCATCACATTTTATGATACGGAGCCGCCGCCACCTCCTGTTCTTCCTTGGGAGGGCAGATCAGTGTCACGGATGTGTCTTTTTTTGTAGTGAATCGATTTATTTTTGTTTTGATCCCTGGTATCCACTATGTTCTAAGATTGATGTTGCTATGACTTTGCTATGCTTAATGCTTGTCACTAGGGCCCGAGTGCCATGATTTCAGATCTGAACCTATTATGTTTTCATGAATATATTTGGGTTATTGATCCTATCTTGCAAGTTATAGTCACCTACTACGTGTTGTGATCCGGCAACCCCGGAGTGACAATAGTCGGGACACTTCCCGGTGATGACCGTAGTTTGAGGAGTTCATGTATTCTCTAAGTGCTAATGCTTTGGTCCGGTTCTCTATTAAAAGGAGGCCTTTATATCCCTTAGTTTCCATTAGGACCCCGCTGCCACGGTGAAAGCACAAGTGCTCCCTGGGTGGTTTTGGTAATTAATGTCAACATATCTCTTGTTGGACTAATGTTTTCATCTAGTGTATTTCAGACAAGTTCAATAGATGGAGTGGCGTGGACAAGAGGATGTGGAACCCCTTCAAGATGCTAAGGACAAAGGATTGGCTCAAGCTCAGAAGCTCAAGACTCTACATTTTACTTTTAGTGATCCAAGATCACATTGAGTCCATAGGAAAGCCAATACTATTAAAAGGGGGGTGAGGTGTTGCTTAATGGCTTACTTGCTCAAAGTGCTTAGTGATATGCTCCAAAACCCTCAACCACTTTCTCATATCCACATATGTCCCAAACCAAAAGTCAAACTCGGCCCCATCGAAACTTTCTATCCAGCGCTACCAAGTTCATTTGACATAGCCACTGCCAGAAACCCTAATCAATTCAGTCTCACCGATGGGATCCCAGTCTCACCGAGATGGGCTTACAAAACTCTCTGGTGCCTGTTGCATTTATTTCGGTCCCACCGAGATTTGCAATCGGTCTCACTGAGTTTGCTTGACCAACTCTGTGGTTAGCTCTTTACCAAAATCGGTCCCACCGAGTTTGTGTAATCAGTCAAACCGAGATGAGGTTTTACCCTAACCCTAGCACATCGGTCCCACCGAGTTGATAATATCGGTCCCACTGAAATGCCTAACGGTCACATTATGAACTGAATCGATCTGACCGAGTTTTTTGACTCGGTCCCACCGAGTTTGGTGATTTGTGTGTAACGGTTAGATTTTGTGTGGAGGCTATATATACCCCTCCACCCACTCTTCATTCGTGAGGAGAGCCATCAGAACATGCCTACACTTCCATCATACATTTTCTGAGAGAGAACCACCTACTCATGTGTTGAGGTCAAGATATTCCATTCCAACCATATGAATCTTGATCTCTAGCTTTCTCCAAGTTGCTTTCTACTCAAATCATCTTTCCACCAAATCCAAATATGTGAGAGAGAGTTGAGTGTTGGGGAGACTATCATTTGAAGCACAAGAGCAAGGAGTTCATCATCAACACACCATCTATTACCTTTTGGAGAGTGGTGTCTCCTAGATTGGTTAGATGTCACTTGGGAGCCTCCGTCAAGATTGTGGAGTTGAACCAAGAAGTTTGTACGGGCAAGGAGATCGCCTACTTCGTGAAGATCTACCCTAGTGAGGCAAGTCCTTCATGGGCGATGGCCATGGTGGGATAGACAAGGTTGCTTCTTCGTGGACCCTTCGTGGGTGGAGCCCTCCGTGGACACGCGCAACCATTACGCTTCGTGGGTTGAAGTCTCCATCAACGTGGATGTACGATAGCACCACCTATCGGAACCACGCCAAAAATCTCCGTGTCTTCAATTGCGTTTGCACACTCTAATCCCATCCCTTTACATTCTTGCAACTTGCATGCTATACTTTCCGCTGCTCATATACTCTTGTCATGCTTGCTTGATATGTATTGTGATTGTTTAAAATTGTGCTAAAACTCCACCTCAACTCAAAGAAATTAAAAACTGCAACTTTTCTTGATTAGAGTATATTCACCCCCCTCTAGACACCTCTTGTCGATCCTTTCAATTGGTATGAGAGCATTGGTCTCCATTGCTTTGGTTTAAACACCTTTGGAGGAAGTTGGATGTGTCTACGTTGGGGAGTCCTAGACATAGAGTGCCTATACTTGATGGAGAGTACTTTCATGAGTAAAAAATGAGATGCTTGAGATTTTCAATGAATATCACTTGAACAAGTACATTACTAGTCCTTGCATTACCCCTAGTGATCCTTTGCATCCCTCTCCCGATGAGGATCTTGACATGATTCGCAATCTTAGAACTATCAATCTTATCATTAGAGGATTGCCCAAAAATTTGATTGCTAGCTTACCTACTCTTGATTGTGCCTACACTATATGGAGATTTCTTGAGGAACAATTTCCAAACTATTCCTTGCAAAACTTAGATGAGATCCTTCATAAGTCTATTGCCTTGAGTAAGATGAATTCCAATGATCCTAGGTTTGGTGATTTTCTATTTGAACTTACTAATCTCATGCGTGCCAAAGGAGATGTTTGAATCATTAGCAATATCATCTCCGAAGTCATTAGAATTCATAAAGATGATTATTGTGATGATCATTTATCTAATGAATCACTCTCTCTAGGAATTGATCCATCACAAGACGATGTTGAACATGGATACTATGATGAGGATGATGATAGTGACTTTGATCTTGATGAGTCTATGAGACACTTTGGTCTTATGGCTAATCTTCGCGGCTACATGGCTGGAGGAAAGGAATGGGTCCTTGATACTGGATGTACTGATCATATGACCGGAGATAAGGATATGTTTCGTGAGCTTGCTGAAAACGACGGCCCTCGGAAGTATGTCACCTTTGGTGATAACTTAAAGGGTAAGGTGGTTGGCCTTGGTAAGGTGGCCATCTCACATGATAGCTCCATACAAAATGTTACGCTCGTTGAATCTTTTGGCTACAATTTATTTTCCATATCTAGACTTACTGACTTTGGTTTCAATGTCCTATTTACTGAAGTAGATTGCCAAGTGTTTCGTAGAGATAATCATAAAATGGTCTTTACCGGTATACGTAGAGGTGATCTTTACATTATTGACTTCACTAAAAAGGCTCAACCAGGAACTTGCTTGATTGCTAAATCTTCAAAAGGTTGGTTGTGACATACAAGGTTAGGTCATGTGGGCATGCGAAATCTTGATAAGCTTATTAAAGGTGATCATATCCTTGGAGTAAAAGATGTTATATTTGACAAGGATAGATTGTGCAGTGCTTGTCAAGCAGGAAAACAAGTAGGAGGAAGTCACCCCGTGAAGAACATCATGACCACGAGAAGACCGCTCAAGCTACTTCATATGGATCTTTTTGGTCCCAATGCCTACAAATGTCTCGGTGGTAACTCATTCTGTCTAGTCATAGTCGATGATTTTTCAAGATTTACGTGGGTGTTCTTTCTTGATGATACATCGCAGGTTCAAAAGATCTTCAAGAGCTTCACTGGGAAGGCCCAAAATCAATTTGAAGTGAAGATCAAGAAGGTTTGCAGCGACAACGAAACGGAGTTCGAGAACGCAAATGTGGATACCTTTCTTGACGAAGAGGGGATTTCACATGAGTTCTCGGCTACGTACACGCCTCAACAAAATGGAGTTGTTGAGAGGAAGAACCGAACTCTTATTTAGATGGCAAGAATGATGCTTGATGAGTACAAGACTCCAAAACACTTTTGGGCGGAAGCGGTTGAGACGGCTTGTCATGCAACAAATCGCTTGTATCTTCAGAAGCTACTCGGCAAGACGGCATACGAGCTCCTCACCGGTAACAAACCCCAAGTTGGATACTTTCGAGTATTTGGCTCAAAGTGTTACATTCTTGATAAGCATCGTCGTTCTAAATTTTCTCCTAAATCTCATGAGGGTTTCCTACTTGGTTATGGCTCAAACTCTCACACTTACCGTGTCTACAACAATTTCACCCGAAAGGTTGAAGAGACGGTAGATGTGAAGTTTGATGAATCTAATGGATCACAAGTAGAGCAATTGCCAATTGATGTAGGAGACAAAGACCCTTGGGAAGCAATCTAAGACTTGTCTATTGGCAAGATTCGTCCAACGGAGGTGAAGGAGAGTGCCTCGTCCGTCCAAGTGGAAGCTTCTACCTCACGACAAGGTGAATCAAGAGTTGACACGGAAGCATCCACAAGTGGGACACATCAAGATGAAGAAAACGAGGAAGTACACAAAGATGAAACTCATCAATCTCCTTCACCACGACAAGAGAACGACAACATCAACAATGAAGATGGCCAAGAAGAAGAACAAGATGATGAAGAAGATGTTCCACCCCGACCCAAGCAAAAGCTCTCATGAGTTTGAGCAAGAGTATCAAGAGACCATCCCGTCGAACAAATCTTCAATGATATCCAAACCGGGAGAATCACTCGCTCTAAAACTCGTTTGGCTAATTTTTGTGAAAATTATTCATTCATCTCTAGCGTTGAACCTATGAAGGTTGAAGAAGCATTGGAAGATCCGGATTGGATAAATGCTATGCATGAAGAGCTACACAACTTTGAGAGAAATCAAGTGTGGACATTGGTCGAGAAGCCCGACAACAACCACAACATCGTCGGTACAAAATGGGTGTTTCGCAACAAGCAAGACGAAGATGGTCAAGTCGTTCGCAACAAAGCACGTCTCGTCGCCCAAGGCTACACTCAAGTCGAAGGTATGGACTACGGTGAGACATATGCCCCCGTTGCTAGACTTTAGTCCATCCGCATCTTACTTGCCTATGCTAATCACCATGATATCACCTTGTACCAAATGGACATTAAAAGTGCTTTTCTAAATGGTGAAATTGAGGAGGAAGTTTATGTTAAATAACCTCCCGGTTTTGTCAATCCTAAGAAACCCGGTCATGTTTACAAACTTCACAAAGCTCTTTATGGTCTTAAACAAGCTCCTAGAGCGTGGTATAAATGCTTGACCAAGTTCCTTATTGAGAAAGGATTTGAGATTGGAAAAATAGATTCTACTCTTTTTACTAAAAGGGTTAATGGTGAATTATTGTGTGCCAAATTTATGTTGATGATATCATATTTGGTTCGACTAACCCTCATTTTAGTGAAAATTTTGGAAAGCTAATGTCTAAGAAGTTCGAGATGTCTATGATGAGTAAACTCAAGTTCTTTCTTGGTTTGCAAATCTAGCAAACTAAGGAAGGCACCTTTGTTTCTCAAACAAAGTACACCAATGACTTATTCAAGAAGTTCAACATGCAAGAAAGCAAAGGTATGAAAACTCCCATGCCTACTAGTGGACATCTTGACTTGACCAAGGATGGCAAATCGGTTGACCAAAAGGTTTACCGCTCTATGATTGGTTCATTGTTATATCGATGTGCCTCCCATCCCGATATTATGCTAAGTCTGTGCATGTGTGCACAATATCAAGCAGCCCCCAAAGAATGTCATCTTAAGGCTGTGAAAAGGATAGTGAGATACTTAATACATACACCAAATTTTGGCATTTGGTATCCTAAGAGGTCCTCTTTTGATCTTGTTGGCTATTCCGATTCGGACTATGCCGGAGACAAGGTTGATAGAAAGTCCAATTCGGGTACTTGTCAATTTCTTGGTAGATCTCTTGTGTCTTGGTCCTCCAAGAAACAAAACTCGGTATCCTTATCCACCGCCGAAGGGGAATAGATTGCCGTCGGTTCATGTTGTGCTCAATTACTTTGGATGACCCAAACTCTTAAAGATTGTGGGATCAATGTGAAGCATGTTCCATTGCTTTGTGACAATGAGAGTGCTATTAAGATTTCTCACAATCCCGTGGAACATTCTCGAACTAAGCATATTGAAGTTCGTCATCATTTCATTCGAGATCATGTTGCTAAAGGGGACATTGATCTTAAGCACGTTCGTACCGATAAGCAATTGGCGGATATATTCACCAAACCGCTTGATGAGTAAGTCTTTTGCCGTTTGAGAGGAGAATTGAACATCATTGATGCTTCAAACTTGGAGTAGGAACTCCATTTGGATACATGCAAGGCATGAGCCTATGACTAATTCTTGACTTTTCTCTTATGACGATGATCATATGTCTTGGATACATTTGTACCCTTGCATGCTATCTAACCCTTGTAGGTACTTGGATGAATCTAAATCCATGGGATTGCAACTCACTCACATCTTGAGTAGTCTCTACATCACCAAGTCCCTACACTGTCGTGGTTGAAGACAAGGAAGCATGAAAACCTTCAACATATCCTTTGACAAATTCTATATATAAAATTTCATTTGGTATCAAATTTTATGATTGTCATGTTGGATACACAAGTGCTCTTCCTTGCAAAGACTAACCCATGTAGGTAGATGAACTCAAATCCAAGTGGTGCTCCCAATTCTTGATGAGCTACATCAACCTTGAGCAACTCACACAAGTTCAACTACAACACCACCACCCAAGGTATGATATTCCATCTTAGAGAAGCTTTACCCCAAGACATGGGTCAAAGCAACTCAACAAGATGAGAATACATCAAATGCTTAAACGAAAAATGGTAACCCCATTTTGAGCTTAAACGATGAGTATGACTTATGATCAAGTGTTCTCACTTGACTCCTTAGTCAATATACTCTAACATAGGTGACTTTGTCACCGCCCAATTCTAGATGAAGTTCTCTAGTGTTTCTCTGAGTTCTTGAATTTGTTCCCTGCATTTTTGTTCCCGTTCCCTTTATAAAAAAAACTTCATCTAGATTTTGTTTTCTCTATTTTGTTCTGCATTTCTTGCATCCAATTCATTGCAAATCCTTCAGTTAATTCCTTGCAAATCTTTGTGAGACCTTATTTCCCTAGTGAGCTGAGGTGACTATTGCTCCTTTTCTGTGTTGAACTCGGTCCCACTGGTTTGACACTTTCGGTCCAACCGAACCCATTCGGTGCAACCGAGGAACACAACTCGGTGTCACCGATTTCACTGCAGAAAAGACAATTTGCCACTGGTTCCTGCACTTTTGTTCCAGCTCCACTCAATGATTCTTGTCCTCTACCAGCATCACATTTTATATGCTGCTTTGCTCTGTGACTCAAGGACCAAACCTATTTTGACTCACATTCTAGAAGATCCCTTCTTGGAAATTGATGTCAAAGGGGGAGAGAGAGTTCACATCAAAGATTAATGAGAGAATGCTTCAAACAGGGGGAGAGAGGAATCACATGCCCCAGATGCTTGGTGTTCAAGAGGAGAGAAGTCACATGTCTTTAAGAGGGGAAAGACATGTCTATGTTATGTCTCTGTGATCTGATCTGTTTTTGTTCTGCTCTGATCCTGTTTCCCTACTTTCTTCCATTATCCAATATAAGATTCAGGGGAAGAAAGACTGCTAGGGAAGGAAGTCTTTAGATTCATTGCATATCTTTTACCTTTGGGAACATGTCTGTATTCAATAGAGTACCCAGTACTCACTCTCTACATGTCATCCCAATCTTGGTACTCTTGTGGCTCTTTTGTTGCTCTGTCTAGTAGATGTATCTGTGTTATCTAACCTTGTTTACTCAGGTTCATCCCTTCCTAAGCCAGCTCAAGACCACAAGGTAAGTATATGCATCACACTCATGTGCATGAAGATTTCTTGCTAATGTACATATTGTTTGCAAGAAGGAATCATGAACATGAGGTTACACTTCATATACTCATATCATTTGCTCTGATGCATATAGCCAAGATACATGTAACTCGTTGCTTGCTCTGTCATGTCTATGCTTTCACATGCTCTTATATTCCTTATTTACATGATTGCATACATGTAGGGGGAGCATATGCATGTTACATGTCCTTCCAAAGCTTTACTTGCTATTCTCTTTATCTTTACCTAAAGCTTTGATGTATGTTGTCATCCATTACCAAAAAGGGGGAGATTGAAAGCACAAGTGCTCCCTGGGTGGTTTTGGTAATTAATGTCAACATATCTCTTGTTGGACTAATGTTTTCATCTAGTGTATTTCAGACAAGTTCAACAGATGGAGTGGCGTGGACAAGAGGATGTGGAACCCCTTCAAGATGCTAAGGACGAAGGACTGGCTCAAGCTCAAAAGCTCAAGACTCTACATTTTACTTTTAGTGATCCAAGACCACATTGAGTCCATAGGAAAGCCAATACTATTAAAAGGGAGTGAGGTGTTGCTTAATGGCTTACTTGCTCAAAGTGCTTAGTGATATGCTCCAAAACCCTCAACCACTTTCTCATATCCACATATGTCCCAAACCAAAAGTCAAACTCGGCCCCACCGAAACTTTCTATCCGGCGCCACCGAGTTCATTTGACATAGCCAATGCCAGAAACCCTAATCAATTCGGTCTCACCGATGGGATCCCGGTCTCACCGAGATGGGCTTACAAACTCTCTGGTGCCTGTTGCATTTATTTTGGTCCCACCGAGATTTGCAATCGGTCTCACCGAGTTTGCTTGACCAACTCTGTGGTTAGCTCTTTACCAAAATCGGTCCCACCGAGTTTGTGTAATCAGTCAAACCGAGATGAGGTTTTACCCTAACCCTAGCACATCGGTCCCACCGAGTTGATAATATCGGTCCCACCGAAATGCCTAACGGTCACATTATGAACTGAATCGGTCTGACCGAGTTTTCTGATTCGGTCCCACCGAGTTTGGTGATTTGTGTGTAAGGGTTAGATTTTGTGTGGAGGCCATATATATACCCCTCCACCCACTCTTCATTCGTGAGGAGAGCCATCAGAACATGCCTACACTTCCATCATACATTTTCTGAGAGAGAACCACCTACTCATGTGTTGAGGTCAAGATATTCCATTCCAACCATATGAATCTTGATCTCTAGCCTTCTCCAAGTTGCTTTCCACTCAAATCATCTTTCCACCAAATCCAAATCTGTGAGAGAGAGTTGAGTATTGGGGAGAATATCATTTGAAGCACAAGAGCAAGGAGTTCATGATCAACACACCATTTATTACCTTTTGGAGAGTGGTGTCTCCTAGATTGGTTAGGTGTCACTTGGGAGCCTCTGTCAAGATTGTGGAGTTGAACCAAGGAGTTTGTACGGGCAAGGAGATCGCCTACTTCGTGAGGATCTACCCTAGTAGGCAAGTCCTTCGTGGGCGATGGCCATGGTGGGATAGACAAGGTTTCTTCTTCGTTGACCCTTCATGGGTGGAGCCTTCCGTGGACTCGCGCAACCGTTACCCTTCGTGGGTTGAAGTCTCCATCAACGTGGATGTACGATAGCACCACCTATCGGAACCACGCCAAAAATCTTCGTGTCTTCTATTGCGTTTGCACACTCCAATCCCATCCCTTCACATTCTTGCAACTTGCATGCTTTACTTTCCGCTGCTCATATACTCTTGTCATGCTTGCTTGATATGTATTGTGATTGTTTAAAATTGTGCTAAAACTCCACCTCAACTCAAAGAAATTAAAAACTGCAACTTTTCTTGATTAGAGTCTATTCACCCCCTCCTAGACACCTCTTCTCGATCCTTTCACACTGGAGGGTAGGACAAAAGATGTCATGCAAGTTCTTTTCCATAAGTACATATGACTATATTCGGAATACATGCCTACATTATATTGATGAATTGGAGCTAGTTCTGTGTCACCCTATTTTATAACTGTTGCATGATGAGTGCCATCCGACATAATTATCCATCATTGATCCATTGCCTACGAGCTCGTTTCATATTGATCTTTACTAAGTTACTTTTCTGTTGCTATTGTTACGATTGCTACAAAACTACTACTGTTACTTTTGCCACCGTTACCGTTACCGCTACTTCCATACTACTTTGCTACTAAATACTTTGCTGCACATATTACGTCTTTCAGGTGTGGTTGAATTGACAACTCAGCTACTAATACTTGAGAATATTCTTTAGCTCCCCTTGTGTCAAATCAATAAATTTGGGTTGAATTCTCTACCCTCGAAAACTGTTGCGATCCCCTATACTTGTTGATTATCAGGTAGCGAGACACATATTGAATTGTTGCCATCGAGGATAAAAAGATGGGGTTTCCATCATATTGCTTGACTTTATTCCTCTACATCATGTCATCTTACTTAAGGCGTTACTCCGTTCTTTATGAACTTAATACTCTAGATGCATGCTGGATAGCGGTCGATGTGTGGAGTCATAGTAGTAGATGCAGGCAGGAGTCGGTCTACTTGACATGGAAGTGATGTCTATATTGCATAATCATTGCCTTGGACATCATCATAACTTTGCGCTTTTCTATCAATTGCTCAACAGTAATTTGTTTACCCACCGTATTATTTGCCTTCATGATAGAAGCCTCTAGAGAAACCTATGGCCCCTGGGTCTATTTTCCATTATATTAGTTTCTGATATACTATTTAGCAATCTTTTACTTCAAATATATAAACCAAAAAACCAAAAAATATTTTATCTTTTGTTTAGTTCTATCTATCTTTATTAGATCTCACCTTTGCAAGTGACCGTGAAGGGATTGACAACCCCTTTATGGCATTGGGTGCAAGTGTTTGATTGTCTGTGCATGTGCATCTATTGGGGACTTGCACATTTCTCCTACTGGATTGTCGGTGTACACAAGTAGGGGCCTTTTTGTACCCCTTTACTTGTGGATGGGCAGTTGTAGCCACACCTGCGGCCACGCTTGGCGGGGTAGAGGAAGAAAAGAAAAAGACTACCAGAGCAGCGCCCAAGCCAGAGGCGCGAGGAGCAAAGGGACAAGATAGGCTTTCCCCGGCAAGAGCCTTGCCAGGGCAACTTGCCCAACACCAGCAAGCCTGCCACCCTTGAGCCTAAGAGTTCCGACACCAGGGACAACATTGGAACCAAGGCTCGGGAGGCGCCTGCATGGTGGCATGTAGATCTTTGTGAAGACCAAAGGCCTACAAGACTAGATGAGAACCAGAAGACGAAGGCCCCCGGCAAGACCCTTGCCGGGGATGCCCACAAGACCCTGGAAAGACCCTTGCCAGGGGCCCCGGCAAGACTCTTGCCGAGGACATCTGCAGGCCCACACCTACCAAGGTTTCACTGCCCCGCGCCCGTTCCGACGTGGCGGCCAGCCTGCCAACTAGGCGAGCTCCTACGTGGCAGCATGCAGCTTCTAGGCCAACTAGCCAAGCACCTACGTGGTGGCATGCAAATCTTCGTGAAGACACTGCCACCGCACTAGCTCAGCAGCCAGCCAGCCAGCGTGGCACTGCTTGCCTCGTCAGCTTGGAAGCGCGTCGGAGCAAGGCGAGGCGGCGACTGACGGGACGAGCTTCTTTGCCATCCCCGATAAAGCGAGAGGGCACATCGGCAGCGCATTAAATGTGTTTGTCCTACAGTGCCAGGCGATAGACTTGTACACTGTACATACTTTCCACCTCCTGTGTGCCACTTTGGCGACCCCTTTGACATATAAAAGGAGGCCCGAGGTGTATTGAGGAAGGATTCAGACTATTTGGACTGGGCATGCACCGCAGCTAGTTCAAGAGCTCAAGAACACCAAATATACACCAAAGCAGGACTAGGGTATTACGCATCGTTGCGGCCCGAAGCTGGATAAAATTCCCCCGCGTTGATCTTCTAAACCCGCTTTTCCACAGCCCCGCGCCCCGCCAACCGTAGTAGGGATTCCCTGTGATCCCATAGGTGTCGTTCCCCGACATCTTTGGCGCGCCAGGTAGGGGCACTAAGCTGTGAAAATCCGGTTTTGGAGTCAACTCATCAATTTCTTCATCGCGATGGCCCCCAAGAAGAACGGGGTCATAGCGATCGGGTCGTCCGGAGCCGGCCCATTCGCACTAGCGCGGGCGGGCGACGGGGTGGCAACGGATGGTGTCGGAGGCGCGGCCCGTGAGCATCCTTGACACTCTGGCAAATGGAGCCAGGCGAGCGGCGTCGTTCGGGTCCAAGACGACGAGCCACACGCCGCTGGGTCCGGGGGCGGGGCCGTGCTGCCCACGGGCGGCGCGACAGCCTCCATGACACCACAGATTGCGCCCGCACCGCGGCCTTCCAGGCCGCACGCGATGAGCAACACCGCGACGTCGGTGCTCCCGGGCGCCGCCGCGGGAAGAGCCCTTTGCGTCACTCTCAGGACGCACCAGGCCGGCGTGCGCGCCTGGACGCTGACGGAAGCGGCGTGCGACCGCGAGACCGTGATAGGGCTCCTTCTAACATGGTTAGAAGTCGGAGCCCGTCACGGTCCACGCAGCTTTCGCCGCCACCCACGCCAGCAAAAGCATTGGCGCGCGTGCAACTACTCCTCGACTTCCCTCCCGTTGTGGAGAAGCTCGGCGGGTGGAGAGCCACCATCCGGAGCCTCATCAGCTTCGCCAACAAAGATGAACCGCGACTAGCGGGACCCTCGTGCCGGTGTTCCGTCGAGCCGGTGCATGCCGGCGGTGGGAGGACCAGGAATGTAGCGACCACGGTGCACTCTCCTCCTCCACGGCCATGACAGCAGCCGCTCGCTCGCCGGGCCGACGCCCGCGACAACGTTTCTACGGCGTCGTCCGACCCGCGAGCCCGCTGCGACCAACGCCAAGTCCTTCGGGAGCGAGCTCAGGAAGATGCTCGGACCACCATCAAGCGGCGGCGGGACGCACGCCATCAGTCAGATAGGCGCGCGGGGCCCACTATGGACCGCCCAGCGCCGGGGGGTGCCGATGACTTACCTTACAAGGTGGGCTGTCCAACCTTTACCCGTGAGCTGCGGCAGTTTGAGTGGCCCACCCATGCACGTTCAAGCCTGAGGTCAGAGAAAAATACAATGGCAAGGCTCACCTGTCGGAGTTCCTCAGCATCTACACCATCGCGATGCAAGCTGCTGGGGCTCGTGATGATAAGGTGCTTGCCAACTATTTCCCGTTGGCACTTAAACCCAACGTCATGTCTTGGTTGATGCACCTGCCGGTGGATTCCATCTCTTCTTGGTCGGATCTGTGCCACGAGTTTGTTGGCGCCTTTACCGGAGGCCACCAAGCTCCTGGCCAGGCGAGTGATTTGCATGTCATCCCCCATAAGGACGGCGAGTCCCTGCGCAAGTATATACAAAGGTTTAGCCATGTGCAGTACAACATCCCAGATGTTCATCCCGCCGCTGTCATCAGTGCATTCCATCAGAATGTGCGCAACCGCAACATGCGCGAGGAGCTGGCGATGAACAAGGTTAAGGATGTAGCGGAGCTGTATGTTCTGGCCGATAGGTGCGCTCGGGCTGAAGAAGGAAGGAAGTACCCCAGCAAGGATGCCGGTGTAGAAACCGACTCCACCAACGAAGATACCATCGCCCCAGCGAAGAAGGGCCGACGCCGCAACAGGAAGCGTAAGGGCAAGACCGTGCTTGGCGTCGAGGGATCCGGCGACCCCGGTGCCGCCAAGAAGGCCAAGGCTGAGATCCCGGCAAGGAAGATGCCGGGTGCGCCGCCTGCCGGGCCTTGGTGGTTGCCGACAAGCCCGGAGGCTCCGAAAAGCAGTACTGCAAGATCCATCGCACCAAGGGCCATGACCTCCATAACTGCCGATAGGTTGAGCTGCTTGCGGAAAAGCAAAAAACTGAATATGAAAGGCAAGACAAGGAGAAGGGTCAGGATAGTGCTGAGGGGTCCGGCAAGAAGCATGGCGGCCAAGGAGGTCGCCGCGGTAAAGATAATCAACAAGAGAGGCCCGCTCGGGGCCGCGACAAGAAGGAGGGAGATGATGATCATGTTGAGGACGACGAGTCCGGCGAGCACGAGTTCCAGAAAGCTACGGAGGCCATGTGCGTCGACGGTGGCACCTCATTGCACACCTCTCACCGCCGACTGAAGCAGTGGGCGCGTGAGGTCATTGCGGCGAAGCCATCGTTCAATGCCCAGAAGCCACTGAAGTGGTCCAACACGCCTATCATTTTTGACACCGAGGATCACCCTGATCGCACAAATGCGGTCGGGTGTTTGCCGTTGTTGGTTTCACCAACAATACGCAACCTCAATGTGACAAAAGTGCTAATTGATGGTGGGGCCGGTCTGAACTTGATCTCGCTCGTCGTGATCGAGAGGCTGCAAATCCCCGATGGATTTCTCGAGGAGACGGGCACGTTTCAAGGGGTCAAACTGAGGAGGAGCCAGCCGAAAGGTAAAATCACGTTGCCCGTTACATTCGGGGGCGAGCTGAACTATAGGACGGAGAAGATCATTTTTGATGTCGCCAAGATCCCCTTGCCCTACAATGGGATCCTTGGCCGCCCAGCGCTGGCCAAGTTCATGGCGGCATCACATTATGCCTACAACACGTTGAAGATGCCCGGGCCACTGAGCATCATCACCGTCCCCTCTGATAAGAAAGATGCGTTCATCTGCGCCGACCAACTCTACCGGGAGGCAATTGCAGCAATTTCCGCCAAGGCACTTGCCCCTGCCACTGAAGCCCCGGGAGGGAAGAAGACCGACAAGACCTCTGCCTCTGTCGGCAAGGCCCCTTCCAGTGAGACCTCTTCCGGCAAGACCTCCTGCACCCACTCCGGCAATCGCGCCTCTTCGGAGTGTTGCGCTCCCGTCGAGGATGTACCAGGGAGCTCCATCGGCAAGAGCAAGAAATCCAAGGCAGCACCACCAGAGACCAAGAAGGTGCCCGTCAAGGAGGACGGCACGGGCGGGGCTTTTACTATAAGCTCCACCCTTGACAGCAAATAGGAAAGCGCGCTCATCTGCGGGCGAATGTCGACGTGTTTGCGTGGCAAGCATCCGACATCCCCGGTGTTCCCGGGGAGGTGATTGAGCACCATCTTGCTTTCTGTCCTCATGCGCGGCCCGTCAAGCAGAAGGTCAGGAAGCAAGCCTTGGAGCGACAAGAGTTCATCATCGAAGAAATTAGGAAGTTGGAGGCGGCAGGCTTGGTCAGAGGAGTGCTCCACCCCACGTGGTTGGCCAATCCAGTGGTAGTGCGTAAGGCAAATGGGAAGTGGAGGCTATGTGTTGACTACACAGATATCAATAAAGCCTATCCGAAGGATCCCTTCCCTCTACCACGCATCGACTAGATTATGGACTCCTCTGCCGGGTGTGACCTGCTGTCATTCCTCGACGCCTATTTAGGATACCACCAGATCTTCATGATGAAGGAAGACGAAGAAAAGACCGCGTTCATCACCCCATGTGGTACGTACTATTTTGTATGAATGCCTTTCGGGTTGAAAAGCGCTGGTTCGACGTTCGCCCGAGCAGTCCAAATTGGTTTTGAGCCCCAGCTGCATAGAAATATGGACCGGGCGTAGCCACACTCGGTTCAACTAAAGTTGGAGAAACTGACACCCGCCAGCCACCTGTGTGCAAAGCACGTCGGTAGAACCAGTCTCGCGTAAGCGTACGCGTAATGTCGGTCCGGGCCACTTCATCCAACAATACCGCCGAACCAAAGTATGACATGCTGGTAAGCAGTATGACTTATATCGCCCACAACTCACTTGTATTCTACTCGTGCATATAACATCTACGCATAAAACCTGGCTCGGATGCCACTGTTGGGGAACGTAGTAATTTCAAAAAAATTCCTACGCACACGCAAGATCATGGTGATGCATAGCAACGAGAGGGGAGAGTGTTGTCCACGTACCTTCGTAGACCGAAAGCAGAAGCATTAGCACAACGCGGTTGATGTAGTCGTACGTCTTCACGATCCGATCGATCAAGTACCGAACGCACGGCACCTCCGAGTTCAGCACACGTTCAACTCGATGACGTCCCTTGATCTCCGATCCAGCCGAGCTTTGAGGGAGAGTTCCGTCAGCACGACGGCATGGTGACGATGATGATGTTCTACCGACGCAGGGCTTCGCCTAAGCACCGCTACGATATGATAGAGGTGGATTATGGTGGAGGGGGGCACCGCACACGACTAAGAGATCAAGAGATCAATTGTTGTGTCTATGGGGTGCCCCCGTATATAAAGGAGCAAGGGAGGGAGAGGCGGCCGGCTAGGAGGAGGCGCGCCAGGAGGAGTCCTACCCCCACCGGGAGTAGGACTCCCTCCTTTCCTAGTTGAAGTAGGAGAAGGGGGAAGGAGGAGGGGGAGAGGAAGGAAAGGGGGGCGCCGCCTCCCCCCTCCCCTCCTTGTCCAATTCGGACTGGAGGGGGAGGGGGCGCGCGGCCTGCCCTGGCCGCTTCTCCTCTTCTCCACTAAGGCCCATGTAGGCCCATTAAACCCCCGGGGGGTTCCGGTAACCCCCCGGTACTCCGGTAAAATCCCGATTTCACCCGGAACACTTCCGATATCCAAATATAGGCTTCCAATATATCAATCTTTATGTATCGACCATTTCGAGACTCCTCGTCATGTCCGTGATCACATCCGGGACTCCGAACAACCTTCGGTACATCAAATCACATAAACTCATAATATAACCGTCATCGAAACTTTAAGCGTGCGGACCCTACGGGTTCGAGAACTATGTAGACATGACCGAGACACGTTTCCGATCAATAACCAATAGCGGAACCTGGATGCTCATATTGGCTCCCACATATTCTACGAAGATCTTTATCAGTCAAACCGCATAACAACATACGTTGTTCCCTTTGTCATCGGTATGTTACTTGCCCGAGATTTGATCGTCGGTATCTCAATACCTAGTTCAATCTCGTTACTGGCAAGTCTCTTTACTCGTTCCGTAATACATCATCCCGCAACTAACTCATTAGTTACAATGCTTGCAAGGCTTATAGTGATGTGCATTACCGAGTGGGCCCAGAGATACCTCTCTGACAATCGGAGTGACAAATCCTAATCTCGAAATACGCCAACCCAACAAGTACCTTCGGAGACACCTGTAGAGCACCTTTATAATCACCCAGTTATGTTGTGACATTTGGTAGCACACAAAGTGTTCCTCCGGTAAACGGGAGTTGCATAATCTCATAGTCATAGGAACATGTATAAGTCATGAAGAAAGCAATAGCAGAATACTAAACGATCGTGTGCTAAGCTAACGGAATGGGTCAAGTCAATCACATCATTCTCCTAATGATGTGATCCCGTTAATCAAATGACAACTCATGTCAATGGCTAGGAAACATAACCATCTTTGATCAACGAGCTAGTCAAGTAGAGGCATACTAGTGACACTCTGTTTGTCTATGTATTCACACAAGTATTACGCTTCCGGTTAATACAATTCTAGCATGAATAATAAACATTTATCATGAGAATAAGGAAATAAATAATAACTTTATTATTGCCTCTAGGGCATATTTCCTTCAAGAGGCCCACTGCACGGGCTCAATCACATTGGGAGTCGTCTTCGGATCCCCGGACAACTTCCGAATCGAAGACTTGATCTTCGATATCGTCCCCTTTTGCAGTGGCTATCACGCACTGCTCGGACGAACTGCATTTGCTCGATTCAATGCGGTGCCACACTATGCCTATCTCAAACTCAAGATGCCCGGACCACACGGTGTCATAACAGTCAATGGAAACACGGAACGCTCCCTCCGTACCGAGGAGCACACCGCAGCCCTGGCAGCGGAAGTACAGAGCGGCCTTATCAAGCAGAATATTAATTCAGCGGCCAAGCTCCCAGACACTGTCAAACGAGTCCGGACTACTCCGCAGCATGACGGTCCAGCTCGTCAGGAGTTCGACTAGCAATTCGGCCTCCGTCTCAGTCCCGACCAAATGGCGGTGTACGTACCGCGCATACATAACTATGCACTCAAAATACCATGGGCAAAGACGGAGGCATAACTCGATTGTGGTCCATAATATGGCTCGACCTTACCTGGGCACACATACTTTCCCTTTTCTTTTTATCCTTTTCAGGTTTCTTTTCCACAGGCCCCTCACGACGGCCTGATCATCGATCCTTTCGAAGGATGGATATACCAAGGCGGCAAGCAACATAGATGTGTGGTGGAATATCTAGGTGGTCTTCTTGATGATCAGTCTACCTGTTTTCAGGACCCGCACGCAGCTCCCCCTTGGTCTCGGCATGTTAAATAGCCCTCTTGCTTATCGCACTATTTGTACAAATACGCTTTGACGTATTAATCAAATTATAATGGAAATGGTTCGCGGCCCAACTTATGTGGCTCTGGCTTACCACTTCATTTTATTTCACTATTCTTAACGATTGCACCCGTACACTTTGGTACGCCTTAATTCGCTAGGGGCTTCATTGCGCTCCATACTACGGCAACAAGTCCGAACACTTTTTACAGTATAGTTCGGCACCCCGAATATAGCATTATATGCATCGGCTCTGAATCATGTCTTTGGTCAATAGTTGGGTTGCCCGGCTCCTGTGCCACCGAGCCCCCTGGGGATGCCGGCAAGGATGTTGCCATGGACACTGAGCCTGCCAAGGAGCAGCTGGCTCCGGCAGGGCGTCAAGCCCTGGCCGTAGAGACGGCCGCTCCCATGGCGGAGGAAATGCCTTTGGTCCTTGCCGTCGAGCCCCAGGCTCCGGCATGGGCACAACATACCGTCCGATTCCTCCAAACAGGGGAACTTCCTGAGGAGCAGGAAGAAGCGGAAAAAGTAGCCCGTCGGTCTGCCCTGTATCAATTCGTCGATGACGTCCTGTACAGAAAGAGACCGAACAGAGTGAAATTGAAGTGCATTCCCCGGGAGGAAGGACTGGAGCTGGTGGCGGAGATACATGGAGGCATATGTGGCTCCCACATAGGGTCGAGGGCCCTTGCCGGCAAGGCATTCCGGCAAGGTTTCTTCTGGCCCACAGCCCTCCAGGATGCAACGGCACTAGTAACCAAGTGTGAAGCGTGTCTGTTCCATTCAAAGAAGCTTCATCAACCAGCCCAAGCCCTTCAAACAATCCCTCTCTCCTGGCCATTTTTGGTCTGGGGGCTCGACATATTGAGCCCTTTACCCCGCGCCGTCGGGGGCTTTGAATACTTGTACGTTGCAATCAACAAGTTCACAAAGTGGCCGGAGGTGGAAGCAGTGAGGAAGGTGACAACACAGTCAGCCGTCAAGTTCTTCAAGGGACTAGTCTACCGTTTTGGTGTGCCAAACAGAGTCATCACCAATAATGGCACGCAGTTCACAAGCCACACTTTCATGCAATACATCCAAGACCTCGGCAGCAAGGTCTGTTTTGCTTCCGTGGCACACCCACGGAGCAACGACCAAGCGGAGAGGCAAACGCTAAAGTGTTGCAGGGCTTGAGGACAAAGACTTTTGACAAGCTGCACAAGAGCGGAAGGCGCTGGATTGATGAGTTGCCGGCGATTCTTTGGTCGATCAGGACGACGCCAAATCGAGGCACCGGCCAGACACCCTTCGCCCTAGTATACGGGGCGGAGGCAGTTCTCCCCACGGAACTCATATACGGGTCACCTCGAGTGCTCGCTTATGACGAGCTTGAGCAAGAGCAGTTGCGGCAAGATGACGCAACGCTCCTTGAGGAAGATCTTCTTCGGGCGGCTGTGAGAGCGGCACGCTACCAGCAAGCCTTGCGCCGCTACCATAGCCGCAAGGTTCATGCCCGAAGCTTTGAGGAAGGCGACCTTGTTCTTCGGTGCGTTCAGTTGGCCAATAATTCCAACAAGTTGACACCGAAGTGGGAAGGCCCTTATCGGGTAATACAAGTCACCAGGCCTGGCGCAGTCCGCCTGGAGACCGAAGATGCTGTCCTAGTGAGCAACTCCTGGAACATCGAGCATCTTCGCGAGTTTTACCCATAAGGCGCGGCTTGCCGGGCCTCCCAGCAAGCCACCTTTTGTACAAGCTTTGCCGGCAAGGCATGTAACCCTTTGTACAAAGCCAGGCGCAGACCCTGAGCATAAATAAATGAAGCGTTGGCGCCCTAAGTTATAGCATGCATGCTAGGTCGAGTCTCTTCCTTGGTTAGGGTTGATAGTGCTTAGCGGCGACTAACCCCTAGCATAGAGGTCGAGTGCGCGTCTCTCTGTTCTTTTCTGTCCTCTTTGGTTCACAGGGCACATGAGCACTTCTGTTGAGCTACTTGGAAGAAAGGGAACGGATCGACGTCTTGACCCCGACAAACTAAAGATGTCGGGGGCTGCAAGTACAAGGGTCCAACCGCGGCAAGACAAGGTTGTCGGGGGCTGCAGATCCAGATAAGTCTTTTATCCTCTGTCATGCGTTTCGATATGGAACTGGGACATGTGAAACCTCGTTTATATTCTTAAAACCATCGTGCTCCCCCTTTCCTGTACCCAAGAGCTACCTCCTGGGTCGGAATCTGGTAGTAGTTGCGGTGGCGAGGAGATAAACGGGGAGCCTAACTCTACTTCGCCCCTACCTCCGCCAAAAGCGTGAGAAGGGTCGACTGAAGGGGAGAAACGGCAAGGCATGTTGCCAGGCAACAATGTTTATCATAAAAGTAACAAGGACTCGTCCTTGGCATGGGCCTCGCTCACGCACAAAAAACCCGGCAAACATCCCTTTTTCATTAAAAACATCCCACACAGGTACAGTTCATACGGAATGAAAAATATGAGCAAGGGGATTTCAAGTTCTAAATTTAACAAAGGCCCGAAGGCTTACAGACTAAAAAAGAGATAAGGTGCCCATAATCCCTTTCTTGTCCCTCTCCTCAGGAGGCAGCTCAAGAAGGCAAGAGGGCAAAAGGGGCGCCTAGGCGAACTACGAGCAGCAGAAAGCACAAAGAGAACACCTCGGTAGCTGCCCAAGGGCGGGCCGGTGATGACGGTGCTGGGAAAGGAGCTGGAAGATGAGGCGGCAGGTCGCCAAACATGCGACGAAGGCGTCGGTGTCCGCGTACTCCGAGTTGACGGCCTTGCCGCCCGCCCTCTTCCTCTTCCGCAGCCTCTCGACACCAGCCGCCCAAGGAGACGGCCCCGAGAAGTTCAAGGAGCTGGCCCCTCCCCCGGCGAAACTCCGTCGGGGAGCGGCCAGGTGCAGATGCTGCTGCTGCCGCACCCGCCCAGGCGCGGGGCATCCGACGCCTAGTCGGACTCGTCCCCGTCATCTGCCCCGCTGTCCTCCTCGTCACTCTCGCTCGAGGAAGAGCTTCCATCACCGGAGTCTCCGTCAGAGGAGCTCTCCATGCAGCACTTCAGGCGAGTTCCAAAATCTCCGAAGACCTTGACGGAGAGCAGGCCGTCCTCCATTTAATTTGAAGTAGAGGATGAGCCCCGCCGCCAGGCTGTGGATACGAGCGAACGTCTTCCATCTACGGCGAAGGTACATGACCCGAGGAGCCGGGAAGTCAACGTCGACCCGCGTGCCCCCATTCCCGCAGCCCCTCATGTGCAACCTGAGGGTCTTGGGCGGGTCACGCTCCATCTCCCGAGCAAACGGGGCGGGAAGATGAAGACGGCGATGCGGAGGCCGGCGCAGCCTGATGAAGAACTCACGAGGCTGGTCTCCAACGTGGCCCTCTATCGGGAAAGGCATCATCGGCGGGGGCGAGGCCGGCGCGCCGCCCTGTCCTCCTCTTCCCTGAGCACCACGACCTCTGTCGCGGCCTCGCCCACGGCCTCGCCCCCTCCCCCTTCCCCTCGCGGCCGGCTCCACCGCCGCGGGCTCAGGAGGAGGAGGGACACGCTGTCGAGCGGCGACCCTCGCCGCCACCGTCGAGGGACCGGGATGCCCCTTCTCCATGGCGGGTGAGAGGAAGAAGAAGAAGCAGGAGGAGATAGATGACAGAAGAGTGCGGGATGCCATCCCCCCTTCCCTCTCCTTATAAAGGAAAGGGATCGAGGCTCGGCCGCCCCGCTTGGCCAATCCAGCCACCGGAGGCGCAGGGAACCGAGACCGACCCGCTACCCCAACCAGCGACGGCCCGGTTTCTCTCCTCCACCGCTCGCCACCCCAAGTGCTTGGAGGACGCGTGGCGAATGTGCAGAACCGAGGGGACGGGTGAAGCGACCTCTCCCCACCCCGTGATGGTGGGGTGTGGACGCCTTGAAGACCGCTACCCGGCCCCACTCGGTAAATGGGCCGCGCCTTTATGCCTCTCCCTCTTCATGGGGAAGGCGCGAGCCGCCCCTGTATCGCGATATGACGCATGCATGCGGGAATCGCCCCACGCATGACCCCCACATCACGCACGACCCTCCATGTCGCGCATTCAACGCGGCTCGTGGGGAAGCGCAACGCGCAAAAAGTTTTATCGCGGTAAAAACCGCCCCGCCTGCCCGCGCACCGTTTTGGGCCTGGCCCAACAACGTGTCGTGCTTATGTGTGGCCCAGGCCCGGGGGCTCCTGTCGGTGTACAAAAGTAGGGGCTCTCCTTTTGACCCCTTTACTTGTGCACGGGCAGTCGGAGCCACGCGCCACAGCCGCACTTGGCAAGGCAGGGGAGGCCAAGGCCAAGACCACAAAGAGCAGAGGGACGAAGCAGGTTCCCCCGGCAAGACCCTTGCCGGGGCGACTCGCCCCCACCAGCGGAGCGCGCCACCCTTAAGCCCATGGTTTCCAACACCCTACATTGGGCCAGGGCTCGGGAGGCACCTCCATGGTGGCATGCAGATCTTTGTGAAGACAAGAAGTGTCCAGCATCAGATGAGGATTAAAGGACAACGATCCTCAGCAAGATCCTTGCCGAGGAAAGCCACAAGACCCCCGGCAAGATCCTTGCCGGGGACGACGGCGTGCCACGGTGATACATCTCCAACGTATCTATATTTTTTGATTGTTCCATGCTATTATATTATCTGTTTTGGATGTTTATGGGCTTTATTAAACACTTTTATATTATTTTTGGGACTAACCTATTGACCCAGAGCCCAGTGTCAGTTCCTGTTTTTCCCCTTGTTTCAGTGTTTCGAAGAAAAGGAATATCAAACGGAGTCGAAACGGAATGAAACCTTCTAGAGAAGTTATTTTTGGAAGGAAAGCTACCCGATAGACTTGGAGTGCACGTCAGGAAAGAAACGAGGTAGGCACGAGGAAGGGGGGCTGGGCGCGCCCTCCACCCTCATGGGCCCCTCGTGGCTCCCCTGACGTATTTCTTCCGCCTATATATATCCATATACCCAAAAACGATCGGGGAACAGAATAGATCGGGAGTTCCGCCGTCGCAAGCCTCTGTAGCCATGAAAAACCAATCGGGACCCTGTTCCGGCACCCTGCTGGAGGGGGGATCCCTCACTGGTGGCCATCTTCATCATCCCGGCGCTCTCCATGACGAGGAGGGAGTAGTTCACCCTCGGGGCTGAGGGTATGTACCAGTAGCTATGAGTTTGATCTCTCTCTCTCTCGTGTTCTTGAGGTGATACGATCTTGATGTATCGCGAGCTTTGCTATTATAGTTGGATCTTATGTTTCTTCTCCCCCTCTTCTCTCTTGTAATGGATTGAGTTTTCCCCTTGAAGTAACCTTATCGGATTGAGTCTTTAATGATTTGAGAACACTTGATGTATGTCTTGCCGTGCGTATCTATGGTGACAATGGGATATCACGTGATTCACTTGATGTATGTTTTGGTGATCAACTTGCGGGTTCCGCCCATGAACCTATGCATAGGGGTTGGCACACGTTTTCGTCTTGATTCCCCGGTAGAAACTTTGGGGCACTCTTTGAGGTTCTATGTGTTGGTTGAATAGATGAATTTGAGATTGTGTGATGCATATCGTATAATCATGCCCACGGATACTTGAGGTGACATTGGAGTATCTAGGTGACATTAGGGTTTTGGTTGATTTGTGTCTTAAGGTGTTATTCTAGTACGAACTCTAGGGCTGTTTGTGACACTTATAGGAATAGCCCAACGGATTGATTGGAAAGAATAACTTTGAGGTGGTTTCATACCCTACCATAATCTCTTTGTTTGTTCTCCGCTATTAGTGACTTTGGAGTGACTCTTTGTTGCATGTTGAGGGATAGTTATATGATCCAACTATGTTATTATTGTTGAGAGAACTTGCACTAGTGAAAGTATGAACCCTAGGCCTTGTTTCATAGCATTGCAATACCGTTTACGCTCACTTTTATCACTTGCTACCTTGCTGTTTTTATATTTTCTGATTACAAAAACCTATATCTACCATCCATATTACACTTGTATCACCATCTCTTCGCCGAACTAGTGCACCTATACAATTTAATATTGTATTGGGTGTGTTGGGGACACAAGAGACTCGTTGTTATTTGGTTGCATGGTTGTTTGAGAGAGACCATCTTCAACCTACGCCTCCCACGGATTGATAAACCTTAGGTCATCCACTTGAGGGAAATTTTCTACTGTCCTACAAACCTCTGCACTTGGAGGCCCAACAACGTCTACAAGAAGAAGGTTGCGTAGTAGACATCAAGCTCTTTTCTGGCGCCGTTGCCGGGGAGGCTAGGTAAGCGGCACTCACACCCCGTCACTAAGCTCTTTTCTGGCGCTGTTGCCGGGGAGGTGAGTGCTTGAAGGTATATCTTTAGATCTTGCAATCGAATCTTTTAGTTTCTTGTTTTATCACTAGTTTAGTCTATAAGAGAAAACTACAAAAAAATGGAATTAAGGTTGCCTCATATGCTTCATCTTTTTAATGTCTTCCGTGAAAATGATGGGAAGGAAAATTGTGCTCAAGTACTAGAAGAAGAATAACATAGAATGCTTGGCATAAAATATGTGAATGAGCATGATTGCAATGTTGTTAGTATGAATTCCTTGAATACCCATGATGCTAATGATATGCAAAGCCACAAGCTTGGGGATGCTATGTTTGATGAAGATGATATGTTTAGTCCCCCAAGTTTTGATGAGAAAATTTATTATGATGAAAGCATGCCTCCTATTTATGATGATTATTGTGATGACACGTATGCTATAAAGAGTAAAGATAACCATGAAACTTGTCATCATGATTTTAGTTTTCAATTGGATTATGCCTCACATGATAGTTATTTTGTTTTGTTTGCTCCCACTACTATTGATGAGAATAAATTTGCTTATGTGGAGAGTAATAAAATTTCTATGCAAGTAGATCATGAAAAGAATGCTTTATGTGATGGTTAGATTGTTGAATTTATTCATGATGCTACTAAAAATTATTATGAGGGAGGAACATATGCTTGTAGGAATTGCAATAATATCAAGTTTCCTCTCTATGTGCTTAAAGTTTTAAAGTTATGCTTGTTTTGCCCTCCTATGCTAGTTGATTATTGTTCCCATAAGTTGTTTGCTCAAAAAATCCCTATGCATAGGAAGTGGGTTAGACTTAAATGTGCTAGTCATATTCTTCATGATGCTCTCTTTATGTTTCAATTCTTATCTCTTATGTGAGCATCATTGAAATCATCATGCCTAGCTAGGGGCGTTAAACGTAAGCGCTTGTTGGGAGGCAACCCAATTTAATTTTTGTTCGTGCTTTTTGCTCCTGTTTAGTAATAAATAAATCATCTAGCCTCTGGTTAGATGTGCTTTTATGTTTTAATTAGTGTTTGTGCCAAGTAAGACCTATAGGATCTTCTTGGATAATAGTTATTTGATCTTGCTGAAAATTCCAGAAACTTTCTGTTCACAAAAACAATTGTTTAAAATAACCAGAACGTGATAAAATACTGATTCCAATTGCAGAAGATCTATAATCAAATTATCTAGGTCGTTCTATTTTGGTATAATTTTTTGAGTTCCAGAAGTTTACGTTAGTTACAGATGACTACAGACTGTTCTGTTTTTGACAGATTCTGTTTTTCGTGTGTTGTTTGCTTATTTTGATGACTCTATGGCTAGTAAAATAGTTTATAAACCATAGAGAAGTTGTAATACAGTAGGTTTAACACAAATATAAATAAAGAATGAGTTCATTACAATACCTTGAAGTGGTGTTTTGTTTTCTTTCGCTAACGGAGCTTACGAGTTTTCTGTTGAACTTTGTGTTGTGAAGTTTTCAAGTTTTGGGTAAAGATTCGATGGACTATGGAATAAGGAGTGGCAAGAGCCTAAGCTTGGGGATGCCCCGGATGGCATCCCCTCTTTCGTCTTCGTTCATCGGTAACTTTACTTGGAGCTATATTTTTATTCACCACATGATATGTGTTTTGCTTGGAGCGTCATTTTATTTTCTTTAGCCTTGTTTGCTGTTTGAATAAAATACCAAGATCTGAAAATTCTTAAATGAGAGAGAGTCTTCACATAGTTGCATAATTATTCGACTACTCATTGATCTTCACTTATATCTTTCGGAGTAGTTTGTTGTTTGCTCTAGTGCTTCACTTATATCTTTTAGAGCATGGTGGTAGTTTTATTTTGAAGAAATAGATGAACTCTCATGCTTCACTTATATTATTTTGAGAGTCCTAAACAGCATGGTAATTTGCTTGGGTTATGAAACTAGTCCTAATATGATGGGCATCCAAGATGGGTATAATAAAAACTTTCATATAAGTGCATTGAATACTAAGAGAAGTTTGATACTTGATGATTTTTTTGAGATATGGAGATAGTGATATTAAAGTTTTGCTAGTTGAGCAGTTGTGAATTTTAGAAATACTTGTGTTGAAGTTTGCAAGTCCCGTAGCATGCCCGTATGGTAAACGTTGTGTAAGAAATTTGAAACATGAGGTGTTATTTGATTGTCTTCCTTATGAGTGGCGGTCGGGGACGAGCGATGGTCTTTTCCTACCAATCTATCCCCCTAGGAGCATGCGCGTAATGCTTGGTTTTTGATGACTTGTAGATTTTTGCAATAAGTATGTGAGTTCTTTATGACTAATGTTGAGTCCATGGATTATACGCACTCTCACCCTTCCATCATTGCTAGCCTCTTCGGTACCGTGCATTTCCCTTTCTCACCTTGAGAGTTGGTGCAAACTTCGCCGGTGCATCCAAACCCCGTGATATGATACGCTCTGTCACACATAAATCTCCTTATATCTTCCTCAAAACAGCCACCATACCTACCTATTATGGCATTTCCATAGCCATTCCGAGATATATTGCCATGCAACTTTCCACCATTTCGTTTATCATGACACGTTCATCATTGTCGTATTGCTTAGCATGATCATGTAGTTGACATAGTATTTGTGGCAAAGCCACCGTTCATAATTCTTTCATACATGTCACTCTTGGTTCATTGCATATCCCGGTACACCGCCGGAGGCATTCATATAGAGTCATACTTTGTTCTAGTATCGAGTTGTAATCATTGAGTTGTAAATAAATAGAAGTGTGATGATCATCATTTTCTAGAGCATTGTCCCAAGTGAGGAATAAAAAAAAGGCCATAAAAAAAGAGAGAAGGCCCAAAAAAATGAGAGAAAAAGATAGAAGGGACAATGTTACTATCCTTTACCACACTTGTGCTTCAAAGTAGCACCATAATCTTCATGATAGAGAGTCTCTTGTTTTATCACTTTCATATACTAGTGGGAATTTTTCATTATAGAACTTGGCTTGTATATTCCAACAATGGGCCTCCTCAAGTGCCCTAGGTCTTCATGAGCAAGCAAGTTGGATGCACACCCACTTAGTTTCTTTTGTTGAGCTTTCATATATTTATAGCTCTAGTGCATCCGTTGCATGGCAATCCCTACTCCTTGCATTAACATCAATCGATGGGCATCTCCATAGGTCATTGATTAGCCTCGTTGATGTGAGACTTTCTCCTTTTTTTGTCTTCTCCACATAACCCCCATCGTCATATTCTATTCCACCCATAGTGCTATGTCCATGGCTCGCGCTCATGTATTGCGTGAAGGTTGAAAGGGTTTGAGATTACTAAAGTATGAAACAATTGCTTGGCTTGTCATCGGGGTTGTGCATGATGAGAGCATTCTTGTGTGACGAAAATGGAGCATGACTAAACTATATGATTTTGTAGGGATGAACTTTCTTTGGCCATGTTATTTTGAGAGGACATAATTGCTTAGTTAGTATGCTTGAAGTATTATTATTTTTATGTCGATATTGAACTTTTATCTTGAATCTTATGGATCTGAATATTCTTGCCACAATAAAGAAGATTATATTGATAAATATGTTAGGTAGCATTCCACATCAAAAATTCGGTTTTTATCATTTACCTACTCGAGGACGAGCAGGAATTAAGCTTGGGGATGCTGATACGTCTCCAACGTATCTATAATTTTTGATTGTTCCATGCTATTATATTATATGTTTTGGATGTTTATGGGCTTTATTAAACACTTTTATAATATTTTTGGGACTAACCTATTGACCCAGAGCCCAGTGCCAGTTCCTGTTTTTTCCCTTGTTTCAGTGTTTCGAAGAAAAGGAATATCAAACAGAGTCGAAACGGAATGAAACCTTCCGGAGAAGTTATTTTTGGAAGGAAAGCTACCCAATAGACTTGGAGTGCACGTCAGGAAAGAAACGAGGGAGGCACGAGGCAGGGGGCGCGCCCTCCACCCTCGTGGGCCCCTCGTGGCTCCCCTGAGTATTTCTTCCACCTATATATATATCCATATACCCTAAAACGATCGGGGAACAGAATAGATCGGGAGTTCCACCGCCGCAAGCCTCTGTAGCCACGAAAAAACAATCGGGACCCTGTTCCGGCACCCTGCCGGAGGGGGGATCCCTCACCGGTGGCCATCTTCATCATCCCGGCGCTCTCCATGACGAGGAGGGAGTAGTTCACCCTCGGGGCTGTGGGTATGTACCAATAGCTATGTGTTTGATCTCTCTCTCTCTCGTGTTCTTGAGGTGATACGATCTTGATGTATCGCGAGCTTTGCTATTATAGTTGGATCTTATGTTTCTTCTCCCCCTCTTCTCTCTTGTAATGGATTTGAGTTTTCCCCTTGAAGTAACCTTATCGGATTGAGTCTTTAATGATTTGAGAACACTTGATGTATGTCTTGCCGTGCGTATCTGTGGTGACAATGGGATATCACATGATTCACTTGATGTATGTTTTTGTGATCAACTTGCGGGTTCCGCCCATGAACCTATGCATAGGGGTTGGCACACGTTTTCGTCTTGATTCTCCGGTAGAAACGTTGGGGCACTCTTTGAGGTTCTATGTGTTGGTTGAATAGATGAATTTGAGATTGTGTGATGCATATCGTATAATCATGCCCATGGATACTTGAGGTGACATTGGAGTATCTAGGTGACATTAGGGTTTTGGTTGATTTGTGTCTTAAGGTGTTATTCTAGTACGAACTCTAGGGCTGTTTGTGACACTTATAGGAATAGCCCAACGGATTGATTGGAAAGAATAACTTTGAGGTGGTTTCGTACCCTACCATAATCTCTTCGTTTGTTCTCCGCTATTAGTGACTTTGGAGTGACTCTTTGTTGCATGTTGAGGGATAGTTATATGATCCAACTATGTTATTATTGTTGAGAGAACTTGCACTAGTGAAAGTATGAACCCTAGGCCTTGTTTCCTAGCATTGCAATACCGTTTACGCTCACTTTTATCACTTGCTACCTTGCTGTTTTTATACTTTCAGATTACAAAAACCTATATCTACCATCCATATTACACTTGTATCACCATCTCTTCGCCGAACTAGTGCACCTATACAATTTACCATTGTATTGGGTGTGTTGGGGACACAAGAGACTCTTTGTTATTTGGTTGCAGGGTTGTTTGAGAGAGACCATCTTCAACCTACGCCTCCCACGGATTGATAAACCTTAGGTCATCCACTTGAGGGAAATTTGCTACTGTCCTACAAACCTCTGCACTTGGAGGCCCAACAACGTCTACAAGAAGAAGGTTGCGTAGTAGACATCACACGGCAAGACCCTTGCCGGGCCACCCGGTAAGGCCCTCACCAAGGGCGTCAGCGGGGCCACTGCCAGGCCCGCACCAACCAAGTCTCCATCGCTGTTCGCATGCAGCTGCCAGCCCAACCAGCTGGGTAGGCACCTGCGTGCCAACATGCAGCTTCCAGGCCAACTCAGCACACGCCTGCGTGGTGGCATGCAGATCTTCATGAAGACCCTACCACCGCGCCACCTCAGCTGCCTGCCTGCCTACGTGGCGCCGTATGCGTCCCTGGCCAGGGCGCGTGTCGAAGCGAGGAGGAGCGGCGAGGGACGGGACGGGCCTCGTTCCCGTCCCCGATAAAGCGAGGGGACACCTAAGCTACGCATTAAATGCGTCTTGTCGTGTAATACGAGCGATAAGCTCATAGCACTGTAGGCCTTTCCACCTCCTGTGTGCCACTGTGGGAGCCCCTTTCAGCTATAAAAGGAGGCCCATGGCATACTGGAGAGGGATTCGGCTCTTTTGAACCACGCAGCCACCGCAGCTAGTTCAAGAGCTCAAGAACTCTCTGAAATACAACCACCAAAGCAGGACTAGGGTATTACACATCCTTGCGGCCCGAACCTGGGTAAACGATCCTTGTGCTGACAGTTGATCCTGCTCTTCTCACAACCCTGCGCCCCGGCAACCGTAGTAGGGATTCTTGTGATCCCATAGGTGTCGTTTCCCACCGACAGTCCGCTCCCACTTCACCTCTTCTTCGACCTGGTGGCTCCCCGACCGGTGTGGTTGTTCCGGTCGCCGGCGGCTCTATCGGCGGTCGGAGCAAGCCGGACGGTTCACCGCTCGCAGCTTGAAGGACCTATGGGGTGTCTTGTTTCCTGGGCGGCGGCCTCACTAGTGGAAAAAATCCTAGCTATGGCATGCCAAAAACGGCCTTGCTGGCGTAGACACATGATGCCACTAATATGTCGTCATTGCTAAAATGTAGTGGTGGCGTTGAAGGACATGTCAGCAATATCATACATCGTGATGGCGTATCACCAGTCCAGCGCCAGCACTAAGACCATCATAACTCTGGCATGCCTGCTCGTCCAACGCTAGCAAATGGTTTTTTTGTAATAAAAAAATTGTACTCATCAACACTAGCTAGCTACGTACTTAATAGATACTACTGAACACAATATACTCATCAACACTAGGTACTCACTTATTAGATAATCATTACATAAAGAGGCTCATGAACTCAACAAGTTGATATTAAACTTCACAAAAGTTCGCTCAAGTACTCTAGTTTACTCGATCATCATCAACTAATAAGATGAGCTAGCTAGCTACTTAAAAAATAATCTTCAAAAAAGGATTATGCCCAGCTGCATTAGCTTCTTTCTATCCGCCTCTCCTTCTCTTCTTAAATGATCTATGTCCATCTTCAGGTCAATCCTCTCACCCCTGAGGCGTCTCCTATCCTCCTTCAGTTTATCCCGATCCTCAACGAGCTTATCCCTCTCGTCCCTAAGCTGATTAGTCTCCTGAACAAGTCGAACAACATCCTTGTGTAGCTCTTTAATCTCCCCCTTTAGATCGGCATTTGCCCCTTGCACACTCTTGATGACAAACTCAAAAGTGTTTAAGGATTCATTGTTGGCCATGTCCGCATCGCATACCGACTCGTTAACATTGTTGCCTCCAGAATTGGCCATGATCTACAAACACATCGCGCATATATACGATCAACATAATATGCAATGTAAAATAGTTCATGTGTTGGAAAGATATGATTTTGTTAATTAAGTAGAATAGATAAAATTATAAATATATTTTTATAAATAAGATATAGCAAACTGACTTCTATACATACACATACTATCATATATAAGAATAACTTATGTCAATCACTACAAAAAATATATATATATATATAGCATCACAATGTCAAACAAGAATTTCCTTAGTGCTGACAAGAACCAAACATAACAATAATAACAAGCAAGTTGATAATAATTCCAATCATAGTATGGCAAGTGATCTAATACACTTACACAAATTCTACAACCTAACTGATCTATACAGAGGCATGTCAACTTGTCAAGTAAACAAAGCAAATTATGTTCTTTTATGGGAGTAAACAATGGAACCTTGATCCACAATTTTAACAATTTGAAAAAACAATTTGATTTACATATACCAGACAACCTATACATAATTTCTACTAAACTTGCTCAGATCCGCCAACGGAGGAGTGAATCTAACCTTGGCACCGGCGAGGGGCGGCAACAGGGCGGCGGCAACGGGGGCGGCAAAAGGGCGGCGGCGGGAGGGGGGCGGCGGCAGCTTTGGTCCAACGGGAGTTGTGTCTAACTAGCTACGACCGGGCCGGGTGGGGTGTGAAATGAGAGCGAGCGGTGGACTTAGGTATTTTACCAGGTCATTGCTGGCGTTGGATAAAATGGCAACGCCATAGCTAATCAAAGACCAAATAAAATGATGGCAAAACAAGCATAATATAATTATATACTATGGCGTGCAAAGAAAAATAACGCCAGCACTAACAAAATAACTATGTCGTGCAAAGAAAACAAACGTCACCTGTGGTTTCCAAACGGTGAGTGTATATGGGCCAATAGATTTGTGGTGTTTACAAAACAATCAACGCCAGCACTATGCTTGTAAAGATGGCATACGGATTTGGCCTACACCAGCACTATTTGAAAAAAATAGTGCTCGCGCGGATGGAAAATGTCGCGCCACCAACGAAAGTTGTGGCTAGCACTTTTTCCACTAGTGCCTGGGTTGCAGGAGTTGTGGTGCTCGTGGGCTGAGCTCGCGACTAAGGTGCGGGCGGCTAGCGGCCATGGCCGCGTGGGCGGTGTGGTGGCTGGCGGGTTGATGTTCTATGGTGGTGTGTCATTTGGGTCTGGTGCCTGGCCGCACCTTGAGCGAGGGCGGAGTATGATTGCCGGGGTGAAAATCCTGACTGGCTTTGGCCAGGCCGACAGAGGCAGCACCCGTGGGCGTCGTCATCTTCCCGAAGTCTCCATTGTGGTTGCTCCTTTCCCTTCGTCGTGTTCCGGATGGAAATCTAGATCATTGGATCAGGCGGTGGCGGCACTTTGGTGTTGTGTCCTTCCTGAAGGTACCGTCTGGAGCTCATAGTTCGTCAACTCTCAACTTCAACTCTTCGTGGTGTCCTCACCGAGAAGGGCTCCAGCGGCTCCATAGTGTTGCTTATAGTCATTCTTTAGTCTACTTCGAGTCGTTCGGTGTGTTGTTGTTGCAGGTCCTTGGCACCTATGTATCTGGCCTTGAGTGTGTGTTGGTGTGGTGTGTTGTGGTTTGTACTAGCTCGCATGTTGGTTGTTGCTCTAAAAGCAGGGCGAAAGACTTTTTCAGTAATCATGTGGACATGATTATCCATATCGGCTTTCGCTTGAGGACAAGCGAGGTCTAAGCTTGGGGAGTTGATACGTCCATTTTGCATCATGATTTTCTACTGTTATTAATAGTGTTTTTAATCAATATAACACTTTGGGGAGAAATTCTAATGCCTTTTCTCTCTTAATATGCAAGATTTACATGAAGAGGGAGATTGTCGGCAGCTGGAATTCTAGACCTGAAAAACTACGTCAGAGATACCTATTCTGCACATCTTCAAATGAGCTGAAATTTTATGGAGATTTATTTTGAAATAAATAAAAATACTGGAGCAAAGAAGTACCAGAGGGGGCCACCCAAGTGCCCACAAGGCACCAGGGCGCGCCCACCACTATTGCAGGATGCTGCTAACGCGACACTACGATCAGAGACCCTTCGACGAAACTGTGTGCGATGCAATAATCGCGAACTGTGGTGTAAAAAAACCGTCAAAAAGGTGCAAAACGTTTGCGATGACGGATGCATCAAACACGGTTCAGATTTTAGTCGCGTGTGTGGTGCAGGGCATATCAGTTCAATTAACTGTTCTTGATGAGGAGGAACAAAATAAATGGGCAGCCAGATGAAGGTGTGTGCGATATACAGCATACGGTTCACTCGGATGAATTGTTTGTGATTAGGCAACACAAAAGAAACGGTCAACCAGATCAAGGTGTGTGCGATATAAGGCATGCGGTTCACTCGGATGAACTGTTTGCGTTGATACAAGAGAACAGAAATGGTTCAATATAACAAGATGTGTGTGATACGTGGCAAACAGGTCTGTAATCAGAAATGTGTGCGTAGAGCGATAATAACACAGACGATTGCTGCTAATAAGACGTGTGTGTTATGCGACAGGATTGCGTACAGGACAAAAACATATATACACACACACACTTATAAGGACATGGTTGCATAACCAAATTAAACATCCAGTTACATAGGTGGCTACTACAACCATGGCATTTGCACACACTAAAGTAAACTATTACATGCATAATTACATAGGTGGCTACTACACACATGACATTTCCACACACCAAAGTAAACTATATATTACATGCATGATTAACTAGGATAAACGACCATCTGATCATCATCTACTTCTTGTGACGCTTGCTCTGCTTGTGGCTCAATCCGGCCTCGTCGATTTGGGTAACGAGGCACTTCCTCATGTCAACGATCCGCCTGTGCATCTCGTAGCATGTGTACACGCTCTTGGCCGCGAACCTGAGGTGAGGTTCATCCAGTTGCTGCATCCAGGCCCGTGCCAAGATACGGGACGTGTTCTGTTGGCATCCTGCTTCATCTTTCCGTAGTATGGGTCGATGATGGCCGAGGCGAGTTCAACCAGGGAATCCTTCTTCGTGCTGCCCCAAACCCTGTAGTGCTCACGGATTTTGACAAGGTTCTCACAGGCCAAGCCCGTAACCCTGAGCGCTTTTACATCATCGGTAAGGTTTCCATCGTAACGAACTTGTAGTCGGTGCTGTTGACAAACCTGGCGAAACGGTCGAAAGGCTCCATGGCCATGCAGTAGTGGTAGATGAGGACATGATGGTGCATGCACAACTGGCCGACGGCAACCTTCTGATCTATGTTGGGCGACCGGCGGTGTACTGGAGGTCGATGCTGACCACCTTGTACTTGTCTCGAGCAAGCAACTGCTCAACGGTGTTGATGTAGTCGTCCACCACGGCCGGGTCGATGGCGTACACCACCGAGAGATCCGTCTCCCTCGCGTGGGTCTCCACTTTATGCTCGTCGAACTCCATTGGAGTGTCGCTAGAAATCCCCTCTCTATGTGTCATCGTGGGTGTGCTTGTTGTGTTGTGGGGTGCGATCGAAAGGTTGAAGAGACTAGGTTATAATGGCCGCGGGGATTAAAGGGGAAGCCGGACAGCCTGGAATATCGGCACGCCCTGATGACAGTTCTAATTTGCAGCGCGTAACTCCATTGTGCCGCACGTAACTGCATCACGTGGCGACACACGTGGCGCAACCGCATGCATATTGGGCCCCCGACGTGATTGTGTGCAGGCCCAACCGCTGGCAGAGCACGCGCGGAGGGACGCGAGCAGAGCGCTCCGCGGTCGCCTCAACGGCGAGCAGCCATAGATATGCATATAGCAGTTGAACACGCAAGGAAAAGCTGTCCACAAGCCGAGCGCGCCGACGGACACGAGCGGAGTGCGCTGACGGATGCGAGTAGAGCGTGCCGCGGCGCCTAACAGCGAGCACAGCGTGCTGTGGTGCCTAACGGTGAGTAGAGCTGGCTGAGGGATGCGAGAAGAGGCCGGCATAGTGATACGTGGCAAATAAGACGAACTGTGCGAGCGATGTCGGAGACATCAAGCATGAGTCAGATTAGAGTTGCATGTGAGATACGTGGCATACAGTTGATCCATCCGAGCTGTTTGTGATGGAATAAGCCATGTGTGTTGTGGAAAAATGCTTGCTGGTTATAACCTTAAATTTAACCAACAAAATGTTAATGCATGTTACAAAAATTATATAACTGGAAACTATGTTCAAATACGAATCCAACGATATAATCTTTGGCGACATGCATTCCTATTTTATTAGTTAAATCCTATTTATAAACCAGGATGGGGGTATAGTAGGTAATTAAATCACAAACGTTTTTTTTATTAACTGTATGTGTATGTGTCCTTTCGTCCTCCTCTCGCACGTCTTGTCACCCCGCTGGCACAGACGGCTTCAAGCGTAAGCTTGAGCAGCGCGCGGGGGCGTTCTTTTGGCCAAACGGTGGTGAGCTCGTTCCCGCACAACCACGCAGGTTCCCTCGCAAGCTTTCCGTCCCACTCGATGAAGTCCCCCAAAATCCCAATGCTTACCAGCCTACTATATAAACCCTCACGGCCGGCGAGTCCTACATCGCATTTTCCCCTCCCTCCCTGTAGCTTATCTCGTCTGCTTGTCCCACAATTGCCAATGGCACCGGTCCATCGTCATTGCTCAGCCACTCCGCCGTCATCAGAGGACAGCTCTAGCTGGGAGGCACAGTCCCCAGCGTAGTGTAGTGCATGTGGCGTCCCTGTTGGGTGTGCGCGGAACACCCACCACACGCTCCACCGCCGCTGCCTGTCGGCAGCTGTTGCCGGCCGCCGTTGCCTCCACACCACCGTCAAAAGCCAAGGACATCGCCCGCTGCGCCGCCGCGGCCCGCAGGCGGGAGGTGGCCGTCGTGGCCGCCACCCCACTGGCAATCACCGCGACCCGAAGGCGGGAGGTGGTGGTCGTGGCCGCCACCCCATCGTCGGCCGCCGTGGCCGCCAGCCCACCATTGATCGCTGGGATCATCACCCACTCCGCCACCACCGCCCGAAGGAGGGAGGCGGAGGTGGAGGCCCGCATGTGTGTCAGCGACCTTGCGTGCTACATCGAGTTCCTGCGGGAGGAGGAGCGCCTCGTCGAGCATGCAAAGAGCCTTACCGCAGCCATGGCCCCAGCACACGCCTACGCAGAGGTGAGGAATCAGGAGATCTACGAGCAGTCCGGCCGCTTTGAGAGGGGTCGTCTGGAGCGGCAGAGGGCGTCTGAGGTGAGCGTTGCTGAAGGTGCAGCATCGGCAGGCACCGTTTTGTGGTTGTCCAGCTTGTCGGTAGGCTCCTCCTCCTCTTCCTCTTATTGAGCGCGCTCGCAGAGGAGAGGCTGCCGGAAGTAGTACAAAGCCCCTCCATAGTAGTAGTAGTATTTAGGGGCTATTTTGTTCAGTTCATCTGACTATAGATGTGGTGGAACTGTACAACGTACTTCAAATTAGCTAGTATATATAGTTGAACTAGCTATTTCAGTACATGGTTGGCAACAATTGGGGAAAAGTTTGGTCGGTTCGGCTGTCGAGTTGAACTGTTTGTATAAATTAAGAACGACTACTTAATCTATGAATGAAATATATGCTTAATTACTGAATTTTAGTTGCAAAAATTAGATAGTGCTAGTGATTTTTAGCTGTATATTTTGACAAATCGCAGGGTTACAAGGATTGACAAATGGCAATGTTACTAGATCAACAAATGTCAATCTTTCTAGTTTGACAAATGGCAACATACCCAATATGACAGATGCAAATCTTACCAAATTGTTTGTACGTGGTTGCACACGGGTCATCCAAAACAACCATTTGCGTCGAAGGGATGTACAAATCCTTCTCGGCACATTTTCTCTTGGCTTAGCGCCGAAGTCTAGCTTTCCATACCGTATTCAATCTGAACCATTTGCGTTGAAGAGATGCACAAATCCTGTGCTGCGAATTTTCCCTTGACTTAAGGGGGGAGACCATAGCTCTCACTTTGAATACGGGTGTTCTATCTAAAACGTTTGCGATCAAGAGCTGCACAAATCCTGATCGGCACATTTTTTCTTGGCTTCCTGGGGAAGCTGCCGGTTTGCATATGGGTGTTCTAACTAAAACATATGTGATGAGTGTTTTATATTTAAAAACCGTATTAAAGTGCGGCTTGGGCGCCATTAATGGAGAGGATGCGAGCAAGGTGGGCGGCCATGGAAGTGAAAGGGCTCGCTTCTCAGTGAGCCTGCATGACGTATAACTCACACGCTTCCCGATGAGCCTGCGCATTGGAGTACAGCTCACACGCCTCCTGTTTAGTCAAGCACCTGTCCGCACGGCACCTCCTAGCCATTAAAAGAGTGAGGCGTGGCATCACGTGAATGGTTAACAGCACGCACACGATTTAAATTATACAAAATGTTTGAGATGTTACAGTGGCAGCTATTTGTTTCAAAATGCCTTTGTTGGCTGTTACTCGAGTGCGCCTTCTCTCAAAATGGACACGAAAAACACCACAGCATGTCGGGTACCATTCCATGATAGCATGCCAAGTTTAATGAATTTCAGACGAGTTTTGGATTTACTATAATTTAAAAACCATGTGTCTTAATGTTTGCGGCCGAGTGACGGTGGCAGGGTGTTTGACATTCATTCCCATTTCTTGCATGGGACCTAAGCATGCAACCGAGGACACAGATTTGAATTTTCAACCAATTTATATGCATTAGAGCATGTGCCTCTAGTTCGAATTTGAATTATGCACATAAATGCATTGAAAACTCAATTAATGTATAAAAATGTCCAAACAAACCCCGAAAAATTCCAAAATTTAACACAACACTCCTGTTGTTCTATGTTGACACTTGAGAAAAAATTGAAATCAAGAAGAGGCAACGGATATCGTTTCGTCCAGAAAGGTGAAACGTTCCCTGCCGAAACCATCAGGTTTGTTTTGAGAAGCTCTGGTTTGTGAGAAGCTTATACCCAAACCTGCCCCAAATGGGACAAAAAATTTACCACGACATGTTGATGCTGCTCCATGATAGCATGCCAAGTTTAATGAATTTCAGACGAGTTTTGGATTTACTAGAATTTTAAAACCAGGTATCTCAATGTTTGCGGCCGAGTGACGGTGGAAGGGTGTTTGACGTTCATTCCCATTTCTTGCATGGGACCTAAGCATGCAACCAAGGACATAGATTTGAATTTTCAACCAATTTATATGCATTAGAGCATGTGCCTATAGTTCAAATTTGAATTATGCACATAAATGCATTGAAAACTCAATTAATGTATAAAAATGTCCAAACTAACCCTGAAAAATTCCAAAATTTAACACAACACTCCTGTTGTTCTATGTTGACACTAGAGAAAAAATTGAAATCAAGAAGAGGCAATGGATATCGTTTTGTCTAGAAAGGTGAAACATTCTCTACCGTAACCATGAGGCTTGTTGCGAGAAGCTATGGTTTGTGAGAAGCTTATACCCCAACCTGCCCCAAATGGGACAATATTTTTACCACTGCATGTTGATGCCGTGCCATGATAGCATGTCAAATGTCATGAATTTCAGACGAAACCATGTATCTCAATGTTAGCGGCCGAGCGATGGTGGCAAAGGTGTTTGACATTCATTCCCATTTCTTGCATGGGACCTAAGGTTGCAACCAAGGACACACATTTGGTTTTCAACCCATTTATATGCACTGGTGAATGTGCATGTAGTTCAAATTTGAATTATGCACTTGAATGCATAGAAAACTCACTTATTGTATAAAAATGTCCAAGCTAACCCTGAAAAATCCCAAAAATTGCACAACACTCCTGTTGTTCTATGTTGACACGAGACAAATTTGAAAGTAAGAAGAGGCAACAAATATTGTTTCATCCCCCAAGGTGGCACGTTCCGTACCAAAACCATCAGGCTTGTTGTGAGAGGAGCTCTGGTTTGCGAGAAGATTATACCATAACCTGCCCCAAATGGGACAATATTTTTTACTCCAGCATGTTGATGCAGTTCCATGATAGCATGCGAAGGTTCATGAATTTTAGACGAGTTTTGTATTTACTAGAATTACAAAAGCAAGCACCTCAATGTTTGCCGGAGAGACACGGTGCCGTGGTGTTTGAAATTCATCCCCATTTCTTGAATGGGACATAAGCATCAACCCATGGACACATATATCATTTTACAACCCATTTTGGTGCACCGGAGCATGTGCATGTAGTTTAATTTTGAATTGTGCACCTGAAATGCCTAGAAAACCAAGTTAATGTATAAAAATGTCCAAACGAACCCTGATATAATTCCAATTTTTTTGACGACACACCTATAGTTGCATGTTCACTTCAGATAAAAGTTCTAGCAATTCAAACACCATCCTTTGCAGCTGTGGCCCCACTATGTAATTCAAATCAAGACGAAAAATCAAGTAGATCGCACACAGTTTATTATCACCAACTGTGTGAGATGCAGTACAAAATATCCAAAAATTGCTCTATTTAATTGCTGAACTTGCTCGATTAAGAAGTGTGGGTGTGCTATAGTATCCTTTGTGTACCCAAATTATGCAATGACGTGGATGACCACTGTAACCAGGGAAATTCGAACCAAATTTTTTGACGTTCAAACTCATCACACACGGGTTAAGCTATCTGAATCGTTTGTGATGTTCACATATCATACACAGTTCTTAATAAGGGACCGTGTCTGATGACACTTTGCGTGCCAGTTTTTTCGCTGAACCGATTCAAAATTTTCAACTTTCGTGGAAATATCTACCTCCCTGCCCCCTCCCCCTTACCAAAAGCCACATTTCCCTTGTTTCCGCCTTGCTTTCCAAGTTGAAACCTTCACTCCTTGCTTGCAGTGCCGCCTCCTTTCTAGTGACTCTCCTTCACGCTGCTCGGCCTCGTCTATCTAGGCAGGTGATCCACACCCGACCCCCATCCTCCTCCTCCTTCCACATCCCACATGCCCCAACCGCCGGCGCGACACCTTCCACCAAAATCACCGACCCCTCCACCAAATAAGCGCCGCCCTAAGCCATGGTGCACGCAGTCTACCGAGGAGCTCAAGGAGCATTTGGCAGCGGAGAAGCAAATCGTGGGCACACACGCGGATGAGGTCGCGATGGCTGCCATTCGTGCCGACACCCAGATCTTGGAGGAGCACCTCGCCGTCGAGGCCACCGTCAATGCCACGACGCAGTTGGATGCTTTAAACGACAGTTCATGGCGTTTTCTCGAGGCCACCCTTGGTGCCTTCGACGAAGACTGTGAGGTGTTTTCTCAGCGTGCACGTGCTTACCTCAACTCGAGAGTCAGCAAGTTGGTGCCCGGAGCGGCTCAAGCAATTCACCACTACGACGAGGGCACCCACGATGCGGAGGCCTCGCCCTCTTCCATGTCCAAGGAGCCAATCATCATCGATATCTCCGACAATGAGGAGTAGCTTGTCTTATTAGCTCACTATAAGGACCCATGTTCAGTTTGCTAGTTACCGCCTTTCCTTAACAAATTCTAGTGAATTGTGCTATCTACTTTTACCATGCAATCTGTTGCTCTAGTGTATATGTTCTATATGTCGTGCAATGTGGTGCTCACTTATTAACTGTTTGGTTAATTAGTTGTCGTGTTCAGTTAACTATTTGGTTCAATTCTGCAAATGTGATGTTCAATTCTTCAGGGTGCAATTTTGTATTGTCTTCCATGTGAGAAATAAATCAAACTTTTCTTTACAAAATACATGAGAAACAAATACAATTGCTATATTTCCAAGTTGTCAAGCATGCTTGGTTTGGTTAACTGTTTGATCTTCTAGTATGTTATACATTGTGCAATGTGGTGCTCAGTTAACGTTTGGTTCATTTGTTGTGGTGTTTAGTTAACTGTTTGGTTCATTCTGCAATGCGATGTTCAATTGTTGTGGGTGCATTCTGTTATTGTATACCATGTGAGAAATAAATCGAATTTGGCTGTACTAAATACATGAGAAACAAATACAATTGCTATATTTCCAAGTTGTTAAGCATGCTTGGTTTGGTTAACTGTCTGATCTTCTATTAGGAGTATGTTATATTGTGCAATGTGGTGCTCAGTTAATGTTTGGTTCATTTGTTGTGGTGTTTAGTTAACTGCTTGGTTCAATTCTGCAATGCAATGTCCAATTGTCGTGGGTAGAATTTTGTATTGTTGTGCATGTGAGGAATAATCGAATTTGGCTGCACTTAATACATGGGAAACATATACAATTGCTATATTTCCTAGTTCTTAATCATGCTTGGTTTGGATAAATGGGTTTTCCATGTGGCTTGAATTAATCTGATGAATCTGCAATGTGCTTATTTTTCATCAACATATTTTACTAATAGCATGCGAACCCTCACTTAACCTGATCACTAACTACCTTATATGTGTTGCAGGGAAACAATGGGAAGCACTGAGGTTTACAATCGAGGTTTGCACATGCATGGTCCTTTGTCTAATAGCACATTATTGTGCAATTGCAGGAACCATTCTAATATTTAGGTTTTAACAATTTGGTCTTGCACATGTAGGTCCTACTGTCAGAGGTTTTGACCCACTGTTCGACCCTTTTTGCATATGGGGAAATGAGTTGTCCATGAATATCAGTCAAGTCAAGAAACTCAGAAAGATTGTTAGGATAAAGAAATTAGCGACAAAAAACAACAAGATCTTTGTCTGCACAATGAAGAAGACATCAGTTCACTATAGGATGGTACTAACTATTATACCTTGCCTTTTTATTCCTTTGCCCCATTTCCAATATAGAGAAGATATTTATGCACATCCTTGTTTTCAGGCCTTTCCAAAGCAGTTCACTGATGATTACCTCTCAAACCACCTGTATGGTCAGGAGGCGAGGAAGGTATTCATACAACACCCACGGTTCAATATTGAAGTGTTCCTGAAGAGGACGAAGGATGGACGGTCAATCATCCACAGGCACTATCCTAAAGTTGCAAAGACCTTCAACATCAATGAAGGCTCAATATTCGCCTTCTGCTTCAGCAGTTTTCCAGATGAGATACATCTGTCTATGTACCGTCTATGATGCTAATTTCGAAAGGTTATAGATGTTGCATGTGAAACTTGGTGCTGGTGCAGTTGTGTAATGGGGTAGCTGAGTGCTGAAGCTATATGATGTTGTACTCTGATGTATTTCAATTATGAAAATGAAATATATTGTGTGCTTAATATGAAATGTCAATTAGATTAATAAATGGATTATTAATAATAGGATAATTAGCCTGCTAATTGGGTTTTTCTATTGCAAACGGTTATTGAGAAAACACCGTGGGCGATGACCTCAGGCAACACACACAGTTTCTAGGAATAAACCGTGTTGGATCAATGAACAATCACACACGACATCCTCTTGAAAACTGTTTGCGTTAGGCCACCTGGCGCAAACGTTTACCACATAAAAACGGTGTGTGATGGACAACCTTTGCCACATAGTTTCTTCTAGGCACTGTGTGTGATGCATTCAATAACGCAAACGACAAAATTATTAATATCGTGTGCAATGGAAACGCTATCACAAACGATTTAACGGGGAAAATTGTGTGTGATGTGCCTGCGAACGGAAACATTTTCCTTGGAGCGACTGTGTGGGATGTATATACGAACGGAAACGTTTAGCGGGGAATGACTGTGTGGGATGAACTTACGATCGGAAATGATTTCGCTTGTATAATTGAATTTTTTTAGCACTATTGTACGTATAATCATATTTGATCGCTCGCCGGTCACACACGACCTCATTTTGCCGAGCATGTGTGCCAGGAGGGCATATCCCTGACGGTTTCTGGGTCGTGTGGGAAGGACCCCCTGTCGCAGTCACTCACTAGGCGACGGTTCCAAATGCCATCGCAGAAAAGGGTTAAAAGCCGTTTGTATACCACCTCGCTGTACTAGTGTCCACATATAAAAGGTGCATATCAGGATGCGCCGTTCCATCTCCTGCATAAGAATTAGCTAGCAGTTTCTCTATCATGCTCGAAGGAATCTCATAATAAATATTTTTAGTAGGTGCATTAGGTTGAGGAGCAAGTCTTATTTGATATGGAGCATCCTACGGTCATCCGCATGGACCTACCTTCGTCTCCTATGACACCACATGGACCAATGACAAGAGCTCGAGCAAGGGCTATCGAAACTAAGGTGAACTCGTTCCTCTCCGAACTACCACTTTCTACATGTGAGACATGGCTACTACCTCAAGCGAAGACCCTATGTGTAATCAGGTACTTAGAGGGAAGCCACGGAGCAACTACATCCAACGGACAAGACGGCGAGGACAGCAACTACAAGGACCAAGAGAAGAAGCTGCCAGAAAACCTACAGCCAGTGGACGACCGGACCGGACATCCGACGCCTGAGGCGCCAGCCAGGCAGCCAACGCATCAACGGCCGGACGACCGACGCAGACCAGACATCCGACACTCCCCGACGCCCAGACGACCGCTCCACTCCGGACATCCTGTGCCACATCACAGAAGAGAAATTAACGGAAGTCCGAAGACCTCCGGACGACCAACGACCGGACATCCGACCCCGACCTGAAATCCGACGCTGAACCATCTGAGCCAAAACGCCGGACGTCCGACCCCTACCGGATGACCGGACGCTCGCGAGCCACCGGACGTCCGGTAGCGACTGGACGACCGACGCCTGTCTGCGCACAAAGTGTTGGGCCGAGGCCCATGTAGCCTTTCGCCCACCTAGACTGTGTATACTCCTCCTCCCCCCTATTATTAGGGTTAGCATAGGATTATCTCATTTTAAAGATAGAGCTTTGCTCATCCACTTGATACATACTCCATTGGAGATCAAGGCCTCCGCGGAGAAAATCCCCAAGTGGATTCAAGACCCCGCAAGGGAAGACCCCCTCGTGGATTCAAGACCCCGTCTCCGGATCGGGAAGAACTACCACCTCTTGTATCGTCCTTTGTTGCGTTTGAATCTTGTATCACTCTTTGTGTTCATGGATCTAGCGAATGTGTGATTGTTCTCATTGATTTGAGTGTTTTCCCTCGTGATTTCCCTTGTGTTTCACCTCGTGTTCTTCGTAGGATCCTCTCCATTTCAAGAAAGATCGGCCCTAGGGTATCCACCCTACATCATCTTGGTATCATGAGCCAAGGTTGATCACGAATTTGGAGCCCCTACTCTTTGTTTTCTAGCCTAATTTTGTTGATTTTGTCCCAATTTTGAAAACATCCCCACAAAATTAGCCCCAATTTTTTTTTATGATTTGTTGGTGTGATAAAGTTTTGTTGGATTTGATCTATGGATTTGATGTGTTGCAGGTAAATCTAGCTTTCCCCCATCATTTCCCCTATTTCCATCCACAAATTCGTCCAATTTTGACCAACTTTCGCTTGTCAACCACGAACCCTAGAGGTTCATCCCATGCCCGAAATTGCCTAGGCACCAAACGACCGGCCGGTGCCGGAAGTCCGACAACCTCCAGTTGTCCGACCCATACCGGACATCCAACCAACCTTGGCGAAACTGAAATTTTTTCACCCAAAAATTTTCAGCCACCGCCCACTCTTCCGCATTGCGATTCCATACCCCTCATAGATATTCCACATAGCCACCACCGCTTTCCGCAACCACCATCGCTTACCTGCTACCACATCCGACAATTTTGACATGTTTGTTCTTTGAGAACTTGAGTTGCGGTTTCCATTTCCTAACGTGTTTCGGCTACTTAGGGACGGCTTGACACCGACATCACCGCCGCTCCTCTTCATCATCGACATCGACCACTTCACCATTTTAACACCGTAACCGTAAGCAAGAACGGTAACCTCTATATCATCTTGGTATCATGGTATTCCACCTTTTGTGCATTCATTCTTGCCATTGCATTGTTAAACCATCGAGACCATTTTACGTCACTTATCCATCGAGACTAGCCTTTGAGTATTGCCAGCAACGTTACTTGTGCACATTAGTGTTCAACATTCCCATTGCATACATACTATACCATCTTGGTACAAGCATCTTGGTATCATCTCTTGTGTCACAAGGTTGTCATCGCATACACGCAATTGCTATCTTGGTTTGTGAAGTTTTGCATAAGTGGACAAAGAAAGAGCTCAAAAGAGAAAGAGCCAGCAAGCTTTTAAGCAAACGAGAAAGATAAGCAGAGAGCTTTTAAGAAAGAACCATAGCATCATACTACATTAAGATTGTCATACTCGATCATCTTGGATCATATCACCGGAACACCATACATATAGCATACTTGGGATAGAAGTCGTGACATTTTTGCTTTGTAGGTTGTGCACAAGGCTTGTATCCGCCTATTGAGCAATCGTGCTAGCGTTGTGCAACAAGAGAATTTTTCGTGGATTCCACATTTTGAGCACATTTTTGGTTGCATGACCCCATTTATCTTTCCGTGTACCATATATTGCTATTGGTCTACTTGTTGCATTTGCAAATTTGTGAATCTTTTTCAACATTATTTGAATCTCGCTAGCAATTGCATAAATTTTGTGCCACCATCCTCACCAAGCTACTCCAAAGGCTTTATTTGTGTAGGTGTGAGAAATCGACGAGATACGGTACCAATTGTGCTATTTCCTTGCTACACTATTGAGTGATCATTGATCCATTCTCAACATTGGTTAAGGTACATTTAGTATATTTCTTTCCTTTCTTCCACTCACATATTTGCTTGCGATGATGGGTAGGCCAACTACTACTTCGCGAACCCACTCTTCTTTGAGCAAGACCACGACCTGAACAACTAGGTCACCAAGGACCACCTCTTCGATGCACAAAGAGCTTTGCATCAAGAACAAGAAGCATTGGGCGACCGAATCGACCTACTCACCACCGACTTGCGCCAATCTGAACAACGTACAAGAGACTACCTCGACCACAAGCTATCCTCACAAATGGAGGAGATCGACGAAAGGTTTTCTACTCAAAAGAAGGAGATCGATGCAAGGATGGACGAGATCCGCACCTTGTTGCTCAATCAATCTTCTACATCTTCTTCATATTCAAGACGGAGCCACTCAAGTCGACATTCTTCGTAATCTTCTTCGGATGCAAGTCCTCCTCGAGTGTGTTATCATTGCCAAGACCATGAAGTTCATCAAGCTCCACAAAACCCATTACATGGCAAGGGTTTACAAGGCCGTCTCCGTGAACGCGAACGCCAACGGCAACAAGCTAATGAACCTGCAATCCAAGAGCAAGCTCCAACATGCCAAGAATGACAAGAACAACAAGATGGTGATGTCATTCGACAAGAGAGACAACGTCGTGAGGAACAAGCACTTGAAGCACAACAAGCTCTACGAGAATCAACTCAAGCTGTCAATGCGTGAAACTGTCAAGTACGTCTACAAGAAGAGGCCATCCGCCATGAGCGCCAAGAAGTAGCCGCTCGTCATGAAGAGCTTGATGAACCGTGCAAGAATTCCACGCCCTCAACGTCAAGCTAATCAAGCGGAGTATGAGGAGCAAGAGGCTCAAGACCCTCCTCGACGGCAAGAGCATCCTCATCATCACCATCAACCCCAACACAATGAAGAGCAACGCTACGACAAGCTCAAGACCATGCCTAAGTTTTCCGGAAGCAACGATCCCAAAGACTACCTTCCATCGGCATTGAAGGTTGATAAGATCTTTCGCTTGCACAACTATGAAGAAGAAAAGAAGATCGCCATGGCATCCCTTGAGTTCTAAGACTATGTCCTCATTTCGTGGGAGCAAGTCATTGAGCGCCTAGCGACAAGAGGTGAACCACCCATCACAACATGGGCTCAAATGAAGGCTGTCATAAGAGCGCGCTTTGTTCCAACATGACCTCTTCAAGAATCTACAACTCCTCAAGCAAGGCACAAAGACCGTTGAAGAGTATTACAAGGAAATGGGGATTGCCATGATTCAAGAAAATGTCATGGAAGATGATGAGCAAACTATGGCACGTTTCTTGAATGGACTCAATAATCCTATCAAGAAGATCGCCGACTTCCAACCTTACTCAAACCTTCTCGAGCTAGTGCATCAAGCTACCAAGGCGGAGCGACAAGTGCAATATGACTACAAGTATGCCAAGTTCTCTTCCAAGTCCTACGGCTCCTCCTACAATCAAGTGTCAACGACTACAACGCCTCCTTCCGTGACAAAACCTTCTACAAGCAACGGCGACAAGTCAAGCTAAAAGAAAACTTCGACATCCTCAAGTCGTCCTCCTACTACAAGCAACTTCAAGCCGAGAGCTTCATCATAATCTACTCCAACCGATGAGACCGTCAAGACGAGTTCCATCAAATGCTTCACATGTGGAGATCAAGGCCACAAGACTTTTGAGTGCACCCATCGGTGCACCATGATCGCCAATGACGACGGCAGATACGACTCCATGAGTGAAGAAGAACTGGAAGCCCTTGTGCACATGGCCATGCACCGGCAAGTGAATGAAGATGAAGATGACCAAGTCTTTTGTGACAATGATTCGAGCCCCGCTCTCATTGTCTCCAAGGTCTTAACACTTCAACATCACCAAGACGAATACCAATGATGCCATATCTTCCACACCAAGGCAGGCATAAATGGATGTTCCGTGAAGTTCATCATCGATGGAGGAAGTTGCCACAACTTGGCAAGTGAAGAGCTATGTTCCAAGCTACAATTGGTCAAGATGAAGCATCCTCGTCCCTACAAGGTCCAATGGCTTAGCAACTCCGGCACCATCCCAATGGAGCACGCCGTTCAAGTCTCCTTCAAGATTCGAGCATACGAAGATACTTTGGAGTGTGATGTGGTTCCCATGTCCGTTTGCCATCTCCTACTTGGACGACCTTGGCAATTCGACCACGGCGTCATACACAATGGGCGAACCAATCACTATAGCTTCAAGATGAAGGGAAAGGAGTACGTGCTACGACCTATGTCACCAAGTCAAGTGATCGCCGACAAGCAAGCAACCACCCATCATGGAGAGAATAGTGAAAGAGTGAGCCACCAAAAAGAGAACGAGCGGCACAAGCCAAAATTGAGTGCCTCCATGATGAGCGACAAGAAAAACTTTGTGCTATTCGCTACCAAAAGTGAGATGAGAGAAGTGTGTGAGAACCATCAAGTGTTATGCACTACGTCCTTTTGTGCAAGTATGAAGTGTTAAAAACTAACACCACTCACAATCTACCTTTAGTGTTGTCTTCTCTACTGCAGGAATTCAAGGACTTTTCCCCGATGAGCTACCTCCGGGACTACCTCCACTACGCGGCATTGAACACTAAATCGACCTCATCCCCGGCGCACCGTTACCGAACAAGGGACCCTACCGTGTCAACCCCGAAGAAACCAAGGAAATACGACGGCAAATCCAACAACTCATTGACAACGGACATGTACGTGAAAGCTTAAGCCCTTGTGTCGTATCGGTTATTCTTGTGCCTAAGAAAGATGGTAGTTTTCGCATGTGTTCTGATTGCCGTCCCATCAATGCTATCACCATTCGTTATCGATATCCTATCCCTCGCCTTGATGATATGCTAGATGAGCTTAGCGGAGCCACCATTTTCTCTAAAATTGATCTCAAAAGTGGCTATTACCAAATCCGCATTCAAGAAGGTGATGAACGGAAAACTGCTTTCAAAACCAGGTTTGACTTATATGAATGGCTAGTTATGCCTATGGGTTTATCCGAAGCACCCGGTATATTTATGTGTGCGATGCACTATGTTCTTCATCCTTACATCGGCGTATTTGTTGTGGTCTACTTTGATGATATTCTTGTGTTCAACATGTCTCTAGAGGATCATGTCACCCATCTTAGAACCATTTTGCAAACTCTAAGGAAAGAGCGCCTTTATGCTAATATGGACAAAATCCTTTTTGGTGTTGATAAGCTTGTTTTCTTGGGTTTTGTTGTGTCATCTAAGGGTGTTCATGTAGATCAAGCAAAAATTAATGCTATTAAAACTAGGCCACAACCAACCAACTTGCAACAAGTACGAAGTTTCCTTGGCTTAGCCAGTTTCTATCGTAGATTCGTTAAGGACTTTAGCACTATTGCATCCCCTTTGCATGCCTTGAGTAAGAAGAATGCACCTTTTGTTTGGGGAACATCCCAAGATACCGCATTTCATGAGCTTAAGAAGTTGCTTACACATCTTCCTTTGCTTGCCTTGCCCAATTTTGACAAAACTTTTGAAGTTCATTGCGATGCTAGTGGCAACGGTATCGGAGGTGTGTTGATGTAAGAGAAGCGCCCAATTGCTTATTTTAGTGAAAAACTTTCCAGCGCACAACTCAATTACCCCATCTATGACAAAGTGTTGTACGCATTAGTTTGAGTGTTGCATGTGTGGGAGCATTACCTCCGTCCTCATGAATTTGTCATTCATACCGACCATGAAACTCTCAAGTATCTTAAGGGTCAAACTAAATTGAATAAGCGCCATGCTAAATGCAGTGAATTTATAGAATCTTTTCCTTATGTCATCAAGTACATTAAGGGTAAAGAAAACGTTGTGACGGACGCTCTTTCCCGCAAATGCATGCTTGTCACTCAACTTGAATTGCATGTCATTGGCTTTGAGCACATAAAAGACTTGTATGCGCATGATCCTACTTTTTCTATTCCTTATGCCAAATGTTTGACGCATACATCTTGGGAATGCTATTACATAAAAGATGATTATCTTATGAGAGCTAACAAACTATGTATCCCCGAGCCTTCTCTTCGTTTGTTACTTTTGCAAGAATCTCATGGAGGAGGACTTATGGGACACTTTGGATGCGACAAGACATTCGCTACGCTAACAAAGTATGTCTCTCGCTACACCAACCGATGCTCGACATGTCGCAAAGCTAAGTCTAAAGCTCAATTCGATGGTCTCTATATGCCACTTCCTATACCGTATCACCCATGGGAAGATATTAGTCTGGGCTTTGTGCTTGGTTTGCCTAGAACTCGAAATGGCAAATATTCTGTGTTTGTTATTGTGGACCGTTTCTCTAAGATGGCACATTTTATTCCATGCAACAAGAAAGACGATGATTCACATGTTGCCAATCTCTTTTGTAGGCAAATCTTGCATCTACACTGAGTGCCAAAGACAATTGTTTCGGATCGCGATGTTTAGTTCCGAAGCTACTTTTGGAAGACGCTTGATGTCTACTACACAACTTGTTCTTGTATACTCGTGTTGGGCCGCCAAGCGCAGAGTTTTGTAGGACAGTAACAAATTTCCCTCAAGTGGATGACCTAAGGTTTATCAATCCGTGGGAGGCGTAGGATAAAGATGCACTACAAAAAAAGACACATCCGTGACATTTTGGGCTGAACGAAAAAAATTTATGTCATGCTTATGACACTTCTATGACGATAATTGTGACAAAAACTGGTATCATCATAGATGTGGTGGGCTCCTACTTCTATGACAAAAAATCATGACAGAGAATGGGCTTTTCGTCCTGGGCAGGCCGGAGACACAGCTGCATGACATTCTTTGGGCCGTCCATGATGGAAAAAACCATGGTAGAAGCGAGGGCGAGAAAATATCGGGGAGTTCCCGGTTACGGTGGGTGGTCGGGGCCGAGCAATGCGCGTTTCTCTTGTACACGTACGCGCGTGGGTGCGAGGCGTTGGGCTTTAACTGAACCCGAGCGAGGCATTCGCCTACTGAACCAGAGCGATTGCACTGTAGGCTACGCGTTACTGAACCCGAGCAATCGATCGATCTGGCTGTTAACTGAACCCGATCGAGGGATTCCTTCGCTACTGCTGCTAACTGAAGCCGATCGAACCTGCTGCCTCTTGATGAACAGTGAGCATTGTTGGGGTGGTTGGATGAACAGTTCCCGGTGGGGGTTGGATGAACAGGACCCCGTGGTAGTAGATGTCGTTGCCGCTGGACGAACATGACCCCAATCAAGCCGGTTGGGGGTGGATGAACGGGACCCCGTGGAGGGCTGGATGAATAGGACCCCGTGGAGGGATGGTTGAACAGCTGCCGGTGGAGGGCTGGATGAACAGTAGCCCATGGAGGGGTGGTTGAACAGGACCCCGTGGAGAGGGTTGGTTGAACAGTAGCCGGTGGAGAAGTGGTGGAGGCTGGATGAATAGGAGCCCGTGGATGAACATTAGCTGGTGGAGGCAGGAGGGAGACGCCGTGGATGAACAGTCGCAGGTGGAGGCTGGAGGAGGTCGACGGTGGATGAACAGTAGAGCGTGGAGGCTGGAGCGAGGCGGTAGATGGTGGATGAACAGTAGCCCGTGGAGTCCCATTTTGCGGTACGCCACACCCCTCCCAATGAACAGGACCCCTGTTTCGACCGTAGGCACTCCAACACAAGTCTGTTTCCTCTATTTTGCGGTATGCCACACCCCTCCTGATAAACAACACCCCGTTTCAACCGTAGGAGCTCCAACACAAGTCCATTTCCTCCGTTTTGCGGTACGCCAGACCCTTCCTGATGAACAGGACCCCGTTTTGACCGTACGAAGTCGAACACAAGGCCGTTTTCCTCCGTTTTGCGGTACGCCAGACCCCGTTCTGGCCGTTCCGTCCAAGCTAGTTGGATCCCATTGAACACAACCCATTCCGACCTAGTATGTTGCCTCCTGATGAATAGGACGCGTTCCGACCCAGTCGCTTGGCTCCCGGTGAACACGACGTTGTTTCCTCCGTTCCGACCCAGCCGGTTAGCTGAAGATGAATAGCCTTGGTTGTCCCTATGCGCGAGTACGCGTTTCGAGACGCCGCTCATATGTATGTACGTGGCCGTATTTTTTGGCGTGTGGCTGTATGTACATGTACACGGTTTAGACGGGACAACATGAACTGCTACGTGGGGGGCTCCACTATGACATGTGCTGCTACTTACTTGGCCATGGTTCATCGTTGCAGAGCGACCGATTTTCTAGTATGTTCGTACATGTTCGCGACAAGACAGACAATGGTACGTATGCTTCAACCGGGTGGGTCCCAGCTGTCAGGGAGGATAAGGACACACATCCTTGCATGCGAAGATATAGCTACTGGGTCCCAGCTGTCAGGGGGGTCATTTTTTTGCCCGTAATAAGGATGCACTTCCTTGCGTGCGAAGATGTAGCTGGTGGGTCCCCGCTGTTAGGGGGAGAAAACATTATTTTTCAGGGTAAAAAGGATGCAGTTGCATGCATGTGTCCATGGGCGTGGTGCATCCCCACTGTCAGCCTCTCACGTACACGCATCTTCTGATGACTCTCGTTTGTTGACCATGTTGACCACACCGTGCCGAGTGCACCAAGGTCGATGGACGATGGCGAGGCCCCAGATTGGAACGACCCAGATATGGGGAAGACGCAGCAGTGGAGTCGCAGATGGACAGGAGTGGGAAACTTGACTGGTTCGGGTGCACGACAGCACTGTCGCCCCACGGGAGACAGGAGCAAGAATAAAGGTTGAAGAAGCAGCACGACTGTTGGATTAACATCCAACGGTCCAGCTACTAGAATCATTTGTTGATTAAGTTGACAAAGCCCTGCGTACAGATCAGCTTAGTAGGCCCACAAGTCAGCCACTAAATCTGCCAGGTCCCAGCTGTCATCGGGAGGAATAGTTTTTTTCGCATAACAAGGAGGCACTTCCTTCCGTGCGAAGATATAGTCAGTGGGTCCCAGCTATCAGGGGGACGAAACCTTTTTCAGCTTAATAAGGAGGAACTTTCCTTGCGTGCGACCATGGACCATGTGGGTCCCAGCCGGCAGGCTCTCCATGTACAGTCCTCTTCCGATGACTCTCGTTTGTTGACCACGCCGCGCCGAGCGTAGCGAGGCGATGGACGATGGCGAGGCCCCGGACGGGAACGACCGAGAGATGGGAAGACGCGGGAGTGGAGTCACAGATTGAGAGGAGTACAAGGGTTATAACTGGTTCTGGTGCGGCGTGGGCCTGCAGTCGGTGGAGAATAACAGGAGGTGTGGAGGGGTGGAGGGATAGCCTGGCCGGTGGCGGGGTAGCGCTTCGTAGCTATGCGTGCTAAGCAGAGCCGCTAGCCGCCGGAGGCTGGAGCAGGCGGTCCCGGCGACGCTGGAGGAACAAGACGAGAGATTGAAGGTGCATTTTGGCTGTTGGATATAAAATCCAATGGCTGTGGATGTCATAATCATTTGTTGACCAAGTTGACAATGCCTTGCGTAGGCTTCGACCTATTGGCCCACATGTCAGCCTGCAAAAATGTGGCATATATTTAACCCATGTTTTCTAGAATTTATAGTCCATTTGGTGGGTTGGGTGAACAAATATTTTCGTGTCAATGCGTCCCATTTAATATTTTCTAAGAAATCCTAGCCCATTTGCACTTTCTTCAAATACACGAATTAGATGGGCTTGTTCTATATATAATGTTAGGTTAGAAGGAGCAATTAATATCAAAAAATTAACCGGAGCGACAAATTTTGTATATATAAAATTAACAAATTAGCGAGTTATTGCTCAAAACAAAATTGAGCGTGCTATTATTTCATTGGTCCTTATAATCTTCGCAAGCTTTTTTACGCAATCACTGGGATTTTCCTTGCCTGTGAGTCAAAAACATCCGGGATTTTCCTTGCCAACTTCTGTTAAACATTTACTTTTATAAGTTAATAAGACGTGGGATGTTTTTATAATGTATATATAAGTCTCTATTAAATATACGATAATAGTAATAATATAAATATATATAATGTGGTTAGAAGGGAAAACATTAATTGGACACATCATTATTATTCTTATATATAGATAAATAGAACATAGATCTGCGTTTTATTAAAAAAACATTGGGCCGCCGATCTTTAAGAAAAAGTAAAACCTACGCTGGGAGGCCCATAGGCCGGTACATACATGATGGGCCTCAAAAAATAAGTTGAAACCACTGTCTCAGTATGTCGTGGGCTACGCATGTTAAAAAACAAAACCTAGGCCCAGCTGATACTTGTTCGCCCTCTGGAAAAAAATGATACCAGCTAGATCCCCGATACCCCTTTCCCGCAACAACAACAGAAAAAATAAAAGATCCCCGATACCCCTGGAAAAAAGCTCCCCGATGACAGTCATCGTTGGAAATTTATTTCGTTTATTGACTAAGGTTGACAAACCCGTGGGCCCCAACGTCAATATACAATTAGGAGGAAGCTTTTTCCAATGGGGCACTTGCTTGCGTATGGCTTGGACCTGGTGGGTCCCCACTGTCAGTCTCTCGGCGTACCGTCCTCTCCAGATTCCACTCGTTTGTTGAGCATGTTGACAACGGCGTACGCCGGCGCCACGGCGAGCGCACACGGACGGGAAAGAACCGGAGCCGGGGAAGACGGCTTCATTCTGTGACGCCCGGATAATCAAGCTACAGTAACCTCTGCTAATGATGCCACGTCACTTTGATTACTGTTGTTAATCTCGCGTTAGTTCAAAACCAATTAAAATTCAAATTCAAAATTTGGCAAATAATAAAAGTTTTCAAAATATTAAACTAAAATGTTCGGAGTGTGCAAATAAATGCTTAGGTGTTTATGGTGAGGGATCCATGCTTTTATAAATAACCTAAATACTTAAAATGAATTAAAACAGAAAAGAAAATAAATAAAAGAAAGAAAATATAAAAGAGAAAAACAAACTAACAAAAACAAAAACAAAAACAAAGGGAAACACCCCTCCCACTGGGCTCAGGCCCAGCAGGCCACCGGCCCAACCGGACCAACCGCCCCCACTCCCCATATCCCCCACTCCCGTACCCCGAACCCCCCACCGACACCCCACTCCGCCCCGAAATATCTCCCCCCCTCTCTCCCCCGATTGGATCGGGATCGGAGGAGGAGGCCGCCGCCCGGATCGCCTATTGTCGTCCATCGCCACCTCGCCCCGCCACTCGACGCACTCGCCGGAGCTACCCCGTCGGTCTGCCTCTTCTACGTCGACGCCGTCGTCCCCGTCCCCCACCACGAGCACCGCTGCCACGATCCCTATGGCCCCAGTGAGCCTCGCCCCTCTCCCCTTTGCCTCCCTGCTCGCCCCGCACCGGCAACGTCGCCCCGCGCCCTCCGCGCAGGCGAGCCCATGGCCGCGCCCGTCACCCTTCGCCCGCGCCCTCACCGCCCCGCTGCTTGCCGCCACGTACTCGCGCGCCCCGCGCCTGCCTTGGTCGCTTCGGCCACCGCACTCCACCCCGCCTCGTCGGGCCTCTCCCCCTCGCCCAGGCTCGTCGCCGCGCGCACCTGCCCTGCACGCCCGCACCGTCCGCGCCCGCCCGCAACTCCCCGCAACCGCTTTGCCGCACCAGGCCCCGTCCGCCGCTGCTCCCCGCCGCGCTCTGGCCAGGCTCCGGCCCGCACGCGTGGCTTCGTCCCTGCTAGCTGCGGCCGCTAGTCCCGCCGGCGCTCACCGACAGCAACCCACGCATGCCGCACCGCCTCTCGCTCATCACTACAGCCGCCGCCGCCCGCACTGGCCTCCCCACACGCGCCGTAGTCGCCCACAACCGCACCCCTCCGCGTCGGCTTCCTTCGCCGGAGACGGCCGGCCGGGGAGCCCCGCCGTGGCCGCCGGCGCGCTATGGCGCCCGTACCCCCCGCTGCGGCCCGGTCCGCCCCTCGTTCGGGCGCTGCCCCGTTAACCGCCACCCATGCGCCCGCTAAGGCCTTGGGTCCATGACACGAGGGGCCCACGCCCCAGAACGTTTTAAATTAAAAAAAAGAATTAAAAAATATATCAATTAAATAATTAACTAAATAATTAACTTAATTAATTCTGTTTAAATTAACTAATTAGATCATTAACCTAATTAACTCTGTCTAATTAAACTGCTAACTAAACAGTCTATGACCAGTGGGACCCACACGTCAGCGACCCAGTCAACACCCCTGTTGACTGCTGACGTCATGCTGGCGTCAGCATGCACTGTTCTTGATAATGTTGAATTAAATTAATTAAATAAATTCTAAAAATGTTTTAAAACTTTAGAAAATCATATATAATAAACCGTAGCTCAGATGAAAATACTTTCTACATGAAAGTTGCTCGGAACGACGAGACGAATCCGGATACGCAGCCCGTTCGTCCGCCACACATCCCTAACCTATCGAACTCGCAACTTTTCTCCTCCGGTTCATCTGTCCGAAAACGCGAAACACCGGGAATACTTTCCCGGATGTTTCCCCCCTTCGCCGGTATCACCTAGTACCGCGATTGGGCAGACCTAGCATACGCTTTGTCATGTCATGCATCGTCATGCATTTGTTTGCATTGTATTTATTGTTTCTTCCCCTTCTTCTCCCGCTAGACACCGAGACCGACGCCGCTGCTACCCAGTACGACTACGGTGTTGACGACCCCTCCTTGCCAGAGCAACCAGGCAAGCCCCCCCTTGATCACCAGATATCGCCTATTCTTCTCTATACTCTTGCATTAGAGTAGTGTAGCATGTTACTGCTTTCCGTTAATCATATTCTGCTGCATAGCCTGTCTTTGCCACTACTATTGTTACCTTTACCTGCAATCCTACATGCTTAGTATAGGATGCTAGTTTTCCATCAGTGGCCCTACATTCTTGTCCGTCTGCTGTGCTATACTATCGGGCTGTGATCACTCGGGAGGTGATCACGGGTTTATACTATATACTTTATACATTATACATGTGGTGACTAAAGTCGGGTCGGCTCGAGGAGTACCCGCGAGTGATTCACGGATTGGGGGTTGAAAGGACCTTTGTCCCGATGGCCCTCTGGGTGGATCTTTGTGGCGGAGCGACAGGGCAGGTTGAGACCACCTAGGAGAGAGGTGGGCCTGGCCCTGGTCGGTGTCCGCGGTTACATCAATTAACACGCTTAACGAGATCTTGGTATTTGATCCAAGTCTGGCCATTTGGTCTATACGCACTAACCAACTACGCGGGAACAGTTATGGGCACTCGACGTCGTGGTATTAGCCGAAGCCTTCGTGACGTCAGCGACTGAGCGGCGCGCGCCGGATTGGACTGGAACGCCTGCTAGGCTAGGTCTGCTTTCGGCCGCGTTCGCAACGTGCAGGTGTGCAATGGGCGATGGGCCCAGACCCCTGTGCCATAGGATTTAGACCGGCGTGCTGACCTCTCTGTTGTGCCTAGGTGGGGCCGCGACGTGTTGATCTTCCGAGGCCGGGCATGACCCAGAAAAGTGTGTCCGGCCAAATGGGATCGAGCGTGTTGGGTTATGTGGTGCACCCCTGCAGGGAAGTTTATCTATTCGAATAGCCGTGTCCCTCGGTAAAAGGACGACCCGGAGTTGTACCTTGACCTTATGACAACTAGAACCGGATACTTAATAAAAACACACCCTTCCAAGTGCCAGATATAACCCGGTGATCGCCCTCTAACAGGGCGACGAGGAGGGGATCGCCGGGTAGGTTTATGCTATGCGATGCTACTTGGTGAACTTACCATCTACTCTCTTCTACATGCTGCAAGATGGAGGTGGCCTGAAGCATAGTCTTCGACAAGATTAGCTATCCCCCTCTTATTCTGGCATTTTGCAGTTCAGTCCACCGATATGGCCCTTTACACATATACCCATGCATATGTAGTGTAGCTCCTTGCTTGCGAGTACTTTGGATGAGTACTCACGGTTGCTTTTCTCCCTCTTTTCCCCCTTTCTCTTCTACCTGGTTGTCGCAACCAGATGTCGGAGCCCAGGAGCCAGACGCCACCCTCGACGATGACTCCTACTACACCAGAGGTGCCTACTACTACGTGCAGCCCGCTGACGATGACCAGGAGTAGTTTAGGAGGATCCCAGGCAGGAGGCCTACGCCTCTTTCGATCTGTATCCCAGTTTGTGCTAGCCTTCTTAAGGCAAACTTGTTTAACTTATGTCTGTACTCAGATATTGTTGCTTCCGCTGACTCGTCTATGATCGAGCACTTGATTCGAGCCCTCGAGGCCCCTGGCTTGTATTATGATGCTTGTATGACTTATTTATGTTGTAGAGTTGTGTTGTGATATCTTCCCGTGAGTCCCTGATCTTGATCGTACACATTTGCGTGCATGATTGGTGTACGATTGAATCGGGGGTGTCACACATTCTTTCGAACATACCGCACTAGCCCGATGGCTGCAGCCCTCTCGCCCAAAAGCTGTACTGCCCGGGTTCGATTCCAACTGGTGCAGTTGAAAAATATCTACCACTTGCCAAAATTTCGTCCCTAGTTTACCCAGTTTTTCGCACACGCAACATTGTCTTGCCATTTTGAAAGTAGCATATCTTTTTGACTTTGCATCATATTAAGATGTGTTATACATGAATGTTGACCAGCATGATGTTAACTTGTTGTTAGTTCCATTTTTTACCATGAATAAAATTTCCAACATTATGTTATCCATGTTTGAAAAGTGCCTGTTGATTTAATTGCTCTGCCTCTGAAACATGCAGTTTCTTATCTGAAAATCACTTAGATAAGGAGCCATCACCGGTGTTAGATTCAATGCCGCGCTTCTTCAATCCCCGGCAGGCGCGAGGGGGCAATAAACTTCAGTCCCGTGCTGCCAGTTGGGGAATGGAGCGACCTGGATTAAAGAGGGGGCCGGCGGCGCAACTGAAGAAGCACATCAGACGCAATTTTTTTCAGTGGATGGCTCTCGATGGTGTTTTTTTACTTGCCTCTGCACCATACTACTTGTATTTTTAGCCTCCTAGTCCGTGGTGGACCAGCAGCCCATTTGTTGGGCGGGCCAACCTACAAAAGGCAGCACTTGATTTTTGAGGCCGAAGACATTACGGCAGGGGTTGAGCGGGGGAAGGGGGAGACAGAGCAAAAAGGTTAAAAAGAGCTGATGTGCCGTTGCTACCCTAACAAGCAGGTGCAATTCTTATCGGGAAGAAGGTGTGCCGTTGAGACCCACACGTCAAAAATCCCACAGTAGACATACTAACAAGTTCACACACAAGTACAACAGAAAAGGTAAACATTCGTATCAAACTCAGGTTCACAGGACGCGTTCATATTCATAGCCAGCCAACATTCACAATCAACAACTCAAAAGATTCATAAATACACAAGTTCAGCATGTCTATGCATCCAAATGATTGATAGATCACAAGAAAATATTCATAGATAATTCACAAACGAAAAAACTAACGCGGCGTTTGCACATCGCCCACACGCCTTCACCACCACTCATTTTGCCACGTATGAACATATGACATCGGCAGAAATATTTTTGGTTTTCGGCTTAAAATTTTTTATCTTCTAATTAAAAAATCGAATTAAAAACCATTTTCACCATTAAATCTGTCTCGGCGAGATCTTCAAAATGAGACCCCATGTTGAAATGTTTCGACGAATTTTTTTTGCCCAAAAGTTGCCATGATGTTTACACTGTAGTTGCCATAGTGCTTAAACTAAAGTTGCCATGTGGCAATTGTCGTTTGTAGAGCATGGCAATTTTAGTTTTTTTATGATGGCAATTCCAGTACTTTGACCATGAAAATATTTTTTTGTATGAACCATGGCAATTTTAAGTGCATGTAGCATGTCAATTTTAGTTTATGGTGCATGACAAGTCTAGTTTCTTAATTCCCCATTTTATAATATGTCAAAATTTACTTTTAAATGTAGAAGAAAATAGCCGAAACATATCATGGCAGCTTTAGTGTAAACATCATGGCAATTCATGTGCAATAGACATGGCAACTTTTAACCAAAAAAATTCGTCGAAATATGTTGATATGAGATCTAGTTTTGAAATCTCGTCGCGAGGGATTTAATGGTGAAAACGGATCTTCAATCGGATTTTTCATTCAAGAGATAAAACGTTTTTAAAACTGAAAATCCAAAAAAATTCACACATGCATGCATGCGGCGACGTGGTGCAGTCTGTGTGTTATAGGGCGTGTGGGCGGGTTTGGCTCCCACCACACGTGTGGGCGTTAGCGTTGTCCTTCACAAAAAGATTCAGATATACACATGTTCAGTATGTTTATGCATCCAAATGATTGAGATCACAGCCAATATCATCCATGGACAAACTTTAATTACCTAGGGTACATACTGGTAAATGGTGTTCAGTCAGAGGTACTTCTTGCTAAAATTAATGTTTGTACTAGTAAACTTTCGAGTACATAAGAGGCAGCACAGACAATCTAAACTTTGCTTGTAGGTTTATCCTCGAGATAGTGGCATCGATGTCGAGGTAGGTTTGAGCAACTTGGCCACTACTTTCATCCAACTAGTTTACTGGCTCATCTTGGTCCTGTAGCTCGCCAAAATTCTACATTGCAGACAAGAAAGGAGGCGGTTGATAAAATGAACCACCCAAATTTTTTGTGCAGTTCAACTGAAATGGAGCATCCCTGGCATGCAGACTGGACTGCGTTTTTTTGGGCTATGCGCCAAGCAATATTTTTAGCATTCACTCTCCTAATACTTGGAGTTTGACAACTGGCTGACGCCGCTTGATACTCAAATGAATATAGGCACTTCTTCTTGTCAACATCGATGCTTGTCTGGGTGAACTTTGGAGTACATAGCAGCAGCATAAGTATCTAACCATCTGATCTTTTTGTGCAGTTCTACTGAAATCGCCCAATATAATGATTTGCTTGCGGGTTTAGGCTCCAAGTTACTCCTTTATGAAATCGGCAAACAGTAGCACAATTCCAAATTACCAATACATATGACAAGCACAATAATCAGGATAAAGACCGGTACAACCTGTGTGAGGTAGAATATCAATTACTATTTCCTTTGACTGGAAGCCGAGATAAGCGAAGCGACTGACAGGAAAGGAAGGAAGCAAGCCGAGAAAAGCGACTGACAGGAAAGGAAGGAAGCAGTCGAGGCAATGAAGCACCCAAAGTTTTTGTGTAGTTCCACCAAAATCGAGCATCCCTGTTGGCACGTATATTGAGAGAGTGAGATTACTCTAATAGTGGGACTAGTTGATGAAACATACACTAACAAATAGAAGCACCCTCATTATCTTAATGGGTAAAGTTAGCAACATAGTAGTCTTGCTTAAAGAGAGGTATTAGTTTATTCAAACAATGAATTCTCTTGAAACTCAACAACCTATGTTCTCAGTCACCAAACAATTGCAATTCAACTTATTCAACAGAGTCTAAGTAAGAGCTCCACATACTCAACCATCCTATAGTCTTCTATGATCTCTAACACTCACCACATACATGTGAGCAAAACGTTTCAACCGGACACATACAAATATAGGGGGTTATAATTTTGCCTCCCAACGTATTCACCTCAAGGGTGATGTCAACAATAATAACTCATGCTACCCATATCCAACTGGATATATGTGCCTAGATCTTTCCTCGCCACATGATGCTTGCCAAAAGAGAAAAATAAAAAGGAATAGAGAGAAAAACTTTGACTCATGCATAAAAGTAAATACACAAAACTAAAAGATAGGCCCTTCGCAGAGGTTGCCATGCGCTTTTTGTTTGTATGCTCAACCCCTTAGTGCAAGAGAACGTCACGTTATATTGCCCCTTATGATAGCAACCTTCATTATGCAGTTTGTCGCTTTTATTCTTTGCCATCACAAGTTCGTGCAACGCTCAATTTTCTCTTACACTAAATGATCTAACACTTTTAGAAGCAAATTTTATTGCCTTATTGCACCGATGACAACTTACTTGAATGATCTTATTCAATCCTTAGTTAGGTATGGTGGACTCTTGAAAATAAGATTTGGGTTCAAGGGTTTTTGGATGCACAAGTAGTTCTCTACTTGGTGCGGAATTTTTGGCTAGCAAAGATGGGGGGCAAGCACCACATGTTGAAGGATCTATGACAATATAACTTCTATGTGAATATGAACAAGCATAAACCATTACGTTGTCTTCCTTGTACAACGTCAACAATTTTGGCATATAATATTTTGATGGGGGCTCACAATCACAAAAGATTTCCAAGATAGTGTATTTGCAAGTGAAAGTTCTCTTCCTTATAGTAATCATTCAAGAATTGCTTGTATGACCAATATTGTGATTGTCAAGCTTCAAAAGATTTCACTTTCTAAACCCAATGTGAAGATACCACTAGGCATGATATGAACATATAATTTCAACTTCATGATATTCAATTCATTCAACAATTTACTCATAGGATATAAGTGAAGCACGAGAGTAAATGACAAACTACTCGAAAAAGATATAAGTGAAGATCAAACGAGCAGTTAAATAAATAGGTAGTTAATTGTGGACTCTCTTTTATTTAAAACTTTCGGATATAAGTAATTTATTAAAACAGCAAGCAAAACAAAACAAAATGACATTTGAAGAATAGCACACATCATGTGAAGAAGCAAAAACTTAGGGTCAACCGATACTAGCCGATAATTGTTGAAGAAGAAAGCTGGGATGCCTACTGGGGCATCCCCAAGCTTAGATGCTTCAGACTTCTTGAAATATTATTTTGGGATGCCTTCGGCATCCCCAAGCTTGAGCTTTTGTGTCTCCTCAATTCCTTTTATATCACGGTCTCCCTAAATCTTAAAAACTTCATCCACACAAAACTCAACAAGAACTCGTGAAATAAGTTAGTATAAGCCAATGCAAAAACCTTATCATTCTGTACTGTAGCAAATCACAAAAATTATTATTCAACATTGCATACTAAATGCCTCTGCATATTTAATACTCCTATCCTCAAATATAATCATTAAACAAGCAAACATATGCAAACAATGCAAACATAATAGCAATCTGCCAAAACAGTATAGTCTGTAAAGAATGCAAGAGTATCAGTACTTCTCTAACTCCAAAAATTATGAAAATTTACCACACTATAAAAAAATTATCAGAGCTTGTTGTGCAAATAGTTTCAACATTTTATCACATTATGACTTTCTAGGGAATTTTTGCAACGGCGATAAACTTTCTGTTTTGAAACAGGAACTCATATACTTGCAAAATAAGCATGGTGAAGGCTATCCTTGACATTTTTATTGAAATGAAAAATGCAAAAAATTACTATAAATATAATCCAGCAAATACAAATAAAATAAAATGAATCTCCAAGCAAAACACATATCATGTGATGAATAAAAATATAGCTCCAAGTGAGGTTACCGATAATGTTGGAGACGAAAGAGGGGATGCCTTCCAGGGCATCCCAAAGCTTAGTTTCTTGGATCTTCCTTGAATATTAGCTTGGGGGTGCCTTGGGAATCCTCAAGCTTAGGGTCTTGTCACTCCTTATTCTCCTCATATCGATATCTCACCCAAAACTTGAAAACTTCAATCACACAAAACTTAACAGAACTTCGTGAGATGGGTTAGTATGATAAAGAGCAAACCATTTCACTTTGGTACTGTCAAAGACAAGATTCATAATTGTTTCCAAACAATTCCTACTGTAGAATATCATTTCCACAATTTATATTGAGCAATATAAGCCATAGAAACTAGAAAACAAGCAAACTATGTATCGAAAACATAAAGAGAGCATCATGAATCATAAGTTACTCTCTCATAATAATTTTTAGTAGCATCATGAATAGATTCATCAATGTAACCATCACATAAAGCATTCTTTTCATGATCCACAAACATAGAAATTTTATTACTCTCCACATAAGAAAATTTCTTCTCATTCAAAATGGTGGGAGTACCATATGAAACTAGAATACTATAAATTGTTTCCACATTAAAAGAGTAATGTTCATAAAAAGGGTAATCATAACTACGACAAGTTTTATAAATATAATCATCACTACTTTTTATAACATAAGTATCATCACAATAATCATCATAAGTAGCAACTTTGTTCTCATCATATATAGGAGGCATGCAATCATCATAGCAAATTTGATCATTCAAAGCAAGGGGACTAAAAAGATCATCTTCATTAAACATAGCATCCCCAAGCTTGTGGCTTGGCATATCATAAGCATAATCACTCTCATCATTAATAGTATGAATACCAACGGTATAACAATTGCTATCATCATAATTTCCCAAGTTGGTGCCAAAAAGATTTGCAAGATTATAAGAAGTATCATTATCTTCCCAATCATAATCATCACAACAAGCAATATAGGCATAACAAAATCATCATCAATAGTGCTCTCGGACATTGTGCCATAAGACATAGAAGCAATATCATCATCAAGTGCATCATCTTCCACAATTATTTTTGATTCATTTTCATGAGGCACAACTATAATAGGAGCAACATTATTTGGGAGAGATACCTTTTTACCTCTATTCTTCCTTCTTCTCTTTTTATTCTTCACCACCTCACATAAGGGTTTAATCAATTTTTTTGAGCTTCTTATTGAAGAGATTGATTGGATAGGAAGCTCCTCCTTGTTACCTGATTCATCATAATAAACACTAGGAGGGTATTGGGAAATATTTTCCCTTTCATTAGCACTCTCTTCATATTCTATTTGTTTTCTTGTATTTAGATAGTTGGCAATATAAGGATTCTCAATACAATTTACCGCACAACACATATAAATTTCCTCTAGATCAAAATCAAGAAATCTCTTGAGATTTAATTTTGGAATACCCTCAGTTATACATTTCATTCCTTCATGCCCCAAAAGAAGACTAATCTCTTTATGATGCTCAAGGGTAATCAAGTTATCACAATTTTTGGACACGATTTGATCATGAAACAATTTGCATTGGAGATTTAAATGACCACGTTCATTGCAAAGTTCACAAGGATGGCAAAAAAAATTAAATCTTTCAGCACAATCATCTAGCCTCTCTTGCAACTTTTCGGTTTGTAAATATTTATGCTTCTTAGAAAATCTATCTTCCCTTTTTGGTGTGCAAATGCACTCCCAAGTCGCTCCGCAAAAATTGACATGCTTATAAGAAAAAAAATCTCATGACTAGTGCAATAATCATTAGCAATTTGGATATTCAAAGAATTCATACTAACAACATTGCAATCATGCTCATCATTCAAATATTTTGTGCCAAACATTTTATTGACTTCTTCTTCTAACAATTGAGCACAATTTTCCGATCCATCATTTTCAAGAAAGATATTATAAAGATGATCAATAATATGATGAAACCTCAATTCCATTTTTTATGTAGTTTTCTTTTATAAACAAACTAGTGACAAAACAAGAAACAAAAAGATTCAATTGCAAGATCTAAAGATATACCTTCAAGCACTCACCTCCCCGGCAACGACGCCAGAAAAGAGCTTGATGTCTACTACGCAACTTTATTCTTGTAGACACGTGTTGGGCCTCGAAGCGTAGAGTTTTGTAGGACAATAGCAATTTTCCCTCAAGTGGATGACCTAAGGTTTATCAATCTATGGGACGCGTAGGATGAACATAGTCTCTCTCAAACAACCCTGCAACCAAATAATAAAAAGTCTCTTGTGTCCCCAACACACCAAATACAATGGTAATTTGTATAGGTGCACTAGTTCGACGAAGAGATGGTGATACAAGTGTAATATGGATAGTAGATATTGATTTTTGTAATAGGAACAATAAAAACAGCAAGGTAGCAATTGATAAAACAGAGCACAAACGGTATTGCAATGCTTGAAAATGAGGCTAAGGGTCCGTATTTTCACTAGTGCAATCTCTCAACAATGCTAATATAATTGGATCATATAACCATCCCTCAAAGTGAGATAAAGAATCACTCCAAAGTTCCTATCTAGCGGATAACATAAGACGGAATTGTTTGTAGGGTATGAAACCACCTCAAAGCTATTCTTTCCGGTCGATCTAACCAAGAGTTCATACTAAAATAACACCAAAGAAAATTCAGAATTATAATATTCAATCCAACACAAAGAACTTCAAAGAGTGCCCCAAGATTTCTACCGGAGAAACAAAGACAAGAACGTGCATCAACCCCTATGCGTAGATTACCCCAATGTCACCTCGGGAATCCGCGAGTTGAGTGCCAAAACACATATCAAGTGAATCGATACGATACCCCAATGTCACCACGAGTATTCATATGCAAGACATATATCAAGTGCTCTCAAATCCATGAAAGTATCCAACCTGATAAAACGAAATCTCAAAGGGAAAACTCAATTCACAACAAGATAGAGAGGGGAAAACACCATATGATCCGACTATATTAACAAAGCCCGCGATACATCAAGATCGTGGCATCTCAAGAACACGAGAGAGAGAGAGAGAGAGAGAGAGAGAGAGATTAAACACATAGCTACTGGTACAAACCCTCAGCCCCGAGGGAGGACTACTCCCTCCTCATCATGGTGGCCGCCGGGATGATGAAGATGGCCACCGGTGATGATTTCCCCCTCCGGCGGAGTGCCGGAACGGGGTCTAGATTGGTTTCTCATGGCTACAGAGCCTTGCAGCGGTGGAACTTCTGATCTAGGGTTAACCCTGAGGGTTTTTGGAATATTTGATGATTTATAGGGCAAAGAGGGGGTGCGGGAGGCCACCAAGCTGGGCACAACCCACCTAGGCGCGCTTGGGCCCCCAAGCGCGCCTTGGTAGGTTATGCCCCCCTCGGGGCACCCGCCAGGTGCTTCTCTGGCCCGCTGGATGTCTTCTGGTCCATAAAAAATCCACAAAAAGTTTTGCGGTGTTTGGACTCCGTTTGATATTGATTTCATGCGGTGTAAAAAACAAGCAAAAAACGGCAACTGGCACTGGCCACTGGGTCAATAGGTTAGTCCCAAAAAAATGATATAAAGTTGTTATAAAATTATTGTAAAACACCCAAGAATGATAATATAACAACATGAATACTTCATAAATTATAGATATGTTGGAGATGTATCAATGGTGTGCCTGCCATCCTGCAATATAGGTCGTCCGATTTATATATGACAGATAGGAAGGAAACTATGGTAATTTTTGCAAAAAGGTACCCACACCCCTCTCCACCTTTGCAAATAAGGCCTTCCCCCGTTCATCGTTTTCTCTCACAAGATAAACTACTCATACAAATGCATCTTGATGTTACGTGCAACGCACGGGCATCTTGCTAGTCTTCCAAGTAAATTAAGACTAGTAGGAACACAACAATACAATACCACTAGCAAGATGTCAGGAGAACATAGGACGGTACCATTGTGTGATCTTCTTCATTTCCTCCTCCTCCTTCTTCTTCTTCCTCTTCATGCTCTGTTTCTCTTTCTCCTCACCAGTTGGTGAAACCAAGTACATGATTGGCCTTCTATTTCAGAATTGGTTTTGTCGGTGAAGGAGTACAAGTGTACAAGTAAACAATAGCATTATTTTCTCATGGCAGTCACAAAATAGAGGTGAACACATGCATTAAATATCATTCTTACCTAAAGGAAGGTTATGGTGCCAATGTGGATGATGAAGATTGGAACACAGATCTCCCTTTGTGCAGTTCCACCGAAATGAACCAACGGTTCCATTCTGATATTCCAGTTAAACAACACAAAAGTCACTTCTTTTAAGAAGTTTTTTGTGCAGTGCACCAAAAGGTCGCAATAGCAACAAGGTGAAATGGATGTCCCTGTTTGCACAAAAAGCTACAGAGGAAATAGTCAGTGTCTCAAAAAATTACTGGCAAAAACAATTGGCTAAACTTGTCATGGCTTATAACAGTGGCATCACTTCATTTTACCAAGGGCGTTAGATTAAGAACAACTAAATATTTGGTATAAGGGCATGGGACAGTGGGTGCACCAGCAGTCCAGCACCATGTACCTAAACCGGGGCATAAAGTGGTCATTCGAAGTTTGTTGCCCCGAGAAACAAACATCCAAGAAACATATCTGGGTTGGTCCCATTTTTGTTTAGTCTAGCCACCTACTCCTATGTGTGGATAGCAAATCTAGTCCTGGTCATACCACTGTGTACAGTGTTTCCCCTATATTTACCTTTTCGACCAAGAGACCGGTTGGATGACCAGTCTGTACTACTTTCACCCCTTTCCTTCCTGTTTGTACCAAGTCCAATGTACATACTAAATTTCCCCCCTTTATTTCTTGTTTGAACCATGTACAAGATTCGACTCCATGAAGTAGCTTTACCTCTAACAATAGAAAAAAATAGGTGACGTTGGACCATCCGATCGAGAGGGGCTGAGAGGTAGAAAATGATGCACATGCAGCAACGTAGCGCGCTGGGGAAGTAGAATACCTGAAGGTCATCGGGATGTGGATAGGTGGGCGGCGGGAGGCCAGATCCGCCCACACTAGGTCAACGACGAAGGGATCGGAGGCCTCCCGCGCCGGTGCTCGGCCAGAGATAACGGTGCGACCGGCAGTGGGTCTCCTCCCTCGCTGTCGATGACGGCCTAAACGCTGCCCCTCCTCCCCTTCACCGACGGAGGGGGATACGTCCAGATCTGTAACCAGCGGTGAGGATAAAAAGGCAGTGTTACCACCGCTATCTTGTTTAGATCTGGAGAGGATGAGAGTGTGTGAATAGAGTAACCCTTGCAAGCAAGCACGGAGGCTCCGGCCTATATATATAGGTATAGTGGGGTAGTTTCCTTTTTTCACTCCATCAAAACAATCGTTTAAAATTGTGTACGTGCTAGGTCGCCGTTTTTTTGAGTTGTTGATTGTTTTTTTAGATAGCTACCCGCTTATTCCAAGTGGTGTTGCGGTGTGCCAGGTCGCACTTTGTATCGTTCAAGTCTGGTACTAGAACCTCCATTAAATGAACAACCACCGCATCGTAAAATTTGTGAACAAGCCCCTGGCTAAAATTATTTGAAATGTGGGCTGCCCCAACATGCATTATTATTTATATTTTCTATGTGGGAGCATCCTCAAAACAAACTGTGAGAGTACAATATTTATTGGGCCCCTTTGTAATTTGTGCTAAATTATGACCAGAGATTTAACTGACAAAATGTTAGTGCATGTTAACAAAAATTATATACTTTGATTCGTATTTGAACATAGTTTTGAATGACATAATTTTTTTGACATGCATGAAAATTTGGTTAGTTAAATTTATAGTCAAAATTTGGCACAAATTATCATAGGGACCAATAAACCAGGACAGAGCTCCTCGTCTGTTGTCCAAACTACTACTGTACAATGACCAGCCGCTCTATCTACATGTGGGACATCAAAGCATCCGGGCCCGCGTGCCATCCACCAAATCACAGCGATGTGCTACAGTCGAGACTCACCGCGGTGTGGCCGTCATGACCCATCATATCACAAAACCCACACCTTTACCAGCAGTGGTAAAGTGGCCTCGAAGTTGGACTAGACGAAGCAACCATCATTTCACTGGAACGCTCGTTGAAGCCCTTTCTCCCCTTTCTTGAAGAAAACCTCACTCCAGGCTACTCACTTCTGCCATTTTTCTTCTGTACCGATGAAGGAAAGGTGGGCGAATCAGTGATGCTACTATATGTTCATTCCAAGAATCTTCTTTTTGCAAAGCACCGACCGATTCTCACAGCCTATTCTTTTCTCGTTTTCATTGTGATTGTGGTTTCCTTTCGATTGCTTTTTGTTTGTCAGTTTATTGATGGGTCCTGGAGCACTAGGCAAAGAGTTGTCGGCGGACAACCCCCTCAAGACAGAGATCTCCAGGAAGCGAGCACCAACCAACAAGTTGGCCATGTTGGCGGGCCAACCCATGGAGACGAAGAACTCCAAGAAACAAGCATTGGCCAAAGAGTTGACGACGTTGGCGGACGAACTCCTCAAATAAAGCTAGAAGAATAGCAAGGGCCCCACCGTGCCTACCCCAGAAACTCTAATGGCCACCTATGAGAGGCTCAAGGCTGAGTTTGAGGAGATAGTCGCCGTTGAGAAGCAATATTTACCTGACAAGGCTATGGCCCCCATCGAGGAGATGGCCCCCGTAGGGATGGGATCCCCCGGTGAGTTGCACAAGGTAAAAAATAATGGCTTACCATAGTTGTGGTTTTTGATTATTTGCAATGTGCTTGCTAATATGTTAGGGTTGTGCAGGTGCCGGTGGACGTCCTTGATGATTTAGATGTCGGGTTCATCCTGTGGACAACGCCCCAGAGATCGTTTTTGATGTCATGGTCCGTCTTGTGGACATCACCCCAGAGATCGATTCCGACGTCGATGTCCGTCCTGTGGACATCGCCCTAGAGATCGATTCCGATGCCGTTGTCCGTCCTGTGGACATCACCCCAGAGATCGATTCCGATGTCGCGGTTCGTCCTATGGACATAGCCCCAGAGATCGATTCCCATGCCGCTATCCGTGTTGTGGTCATTGCCCAAGAGATCGATGACAAGAAATAGTTGGTCGCGCTAATCCTTCAAGGTAGTTTGCATTGTGTTTAATTACCAGAACGATGCGTGTTATCAAACCATCTTAGTGCTAGTGCACTATCTTGTGTGGGTGGTACTTGCTACTTTTGTTTGATAGTGAATCATGCGAACCCTCTCCGAGTTATGGAAACAGATGCATCCTCACCAGGTTTTTATGTAATATATGGCATGCTTAGATGTAAGTTTGAACTTTTTATCATATCAACAGCGCTTGTTTGATGATTCTTGGTGTTAGTAGGCTAGCTACTGTGTGAGCTATAGTACTTGCAAAACACTCACCAAAGAGAAACGTTGGGGCTGATGAGCTCGTGGTACGCTTATAGGTCTGATCCGTCGTCGATCGGCCAATAGCCCAAGCTCCTAAAATTGTAGGCTTAGCGAGCGATCAGACAATAGTCCACAATTACACATTAATTCACATCAAACTCAAAGAGTTGGTTCACCGATACATTCAGGCCTCATTTGGTTCATAGGGTAGGAAAATCGTAGCAATAGGAAAGTCATAGGAAATGAGATGACATGTATCTTAAATCCTATGAGTAGGAATAGGAAAGGAGATGCCCTTTGTTTCACATCATAGGATTTTTTCCATTAAGTCTAGGCTAATATTTATTTTCCTATGAAATGTGGAGGATAGGAAGAATTCCTCCATAGGAATATGATTCCATTCCTATAAAGCAAAGGGCTCTACAGAAATTTTTCCTATAGAAATCCTATCCTATGAAATTCCTACAAGATTCCTCTAAACCAAAGGAGGCCGCACATTAATAGCCAGCAAAATTGGCACGTACTTGTAACATGCGTGAATGTGTAATTTTTTTTGAGAACGTGTGTACGTGTGCTAGAGGGGTTGTGGGATGGAGAGAGATCTAGAGAGAGAGAAAGACCCTCTTTCTACTCCTAATCGTTAGATTGACAAAGGATATTTTTTCAGAATGCAAAATCATAGCAGTACAGAGACGTACTCCCTCCGTTCCAAAATACTCTCTCCGTCCCAAAATTCTTGTCTTAGATTTGTCTAAATACAGATTTATCAAGTCACGTTTTAGTATTAGATACATCTGTATCTAGACTAATCTAAGACAAGAATTTTGGGACGGAGGGAGTAGTGTTGGAGATCGTTGCAGAAATTAAAAAATTTCTACGCATCACCAAGAACAATCTATGGAGTCTTCTAGCAACGAGAGGGAAAAGAGTGCATCTACATACCCTTGTAGATCGCGAGCGGAAGCGTTCAAGTGAACGGGGTTGATGGAGTCGTACTCGTCGTGATCCAAATCACCGATGACCGAGCGCCGAACGGATGGCACCTCCGCGTTCAACACACGTACGGTTGGGGAAGACGTCTCCTCCTTAATCCAGCAAGGGGGAGGGAGAGGTTGATGGAGATCCAGCAGCACGACGGCGTGGTGGTGGAAGCAGCGGGGATCTCGGCAGGGCTTCGCCAAGCTCAGCGAGAAGGAGAGGTGTCACGGGAGGGAGAGGGAGGCGCTAGGGGCTTGGGTGCTGCTCCCATGCGCCTCCCCACTATATATAGGGGTGGAGGGGGCTGGTTTCTTGCCCTCCAAGTCCATTGGGGCGTTGGCAAAGGTGGGGTAAAGAAATCCCATCATTTCCCTTCCCCACCGATTGTTATCCCCCCTTTTTAGGGATCTTGATCTTATCCCTTCGGGATATGATCTTATTCCTTCTAAGGTGGGATCTTGGTGCGCCTTGACCAGGGGTGTGGGGCCTTGCCCCCACTACCCACGTTCATGTGGGTCCCCCCATGCAGGTGGGCCCCACTTCCGAACCTTCTAGAACCTTCCCGGTACAATACCGAAAAATCCCGAACATTTTTCGGTGGCCAAAATAGGACTTCCCATATATAAATCTTTACCTCCGGACCATTCCGGAACTCCTCGTGACGTCCAGGATCTCATCCGGGACTCCGAACAACTTTCGGTTAACCGCATACTAATATCTCTACAACTCTAGCGTCACCGAACCTTAAGTGTGTAGACCCTACGGGTTCGGGAGACATGCAGACATGACCGAGACGACTCTCCGGTCAATAACCAACAGCGGGATCTGGATACCCATGTTGGCTCCCACATGTTCCATGATGATCTCATCGGATGAACCACGATGTCGACGATTCAATCAATCCCATATACAATTCCCTTTGTCAATCGGTACGTTACTTGCCCGAGATTCGATCGTCGGTATCCCAATACCTTGTTCAATCTCGTTACCGGCAAGTCAGTTTACTCGTACAGTAATGCATGATCCCGTGACCAAACACTTGGTCACATTGTGCTCATTATGATGATGCATTACCGAGTGGGCCCAGAGATACCTCTCCGTCATACGGAGTGACAAATCCCACTCTCGATTCGTGCCAACCCAACAGACACTTTCGGAGATACCCGTAGTGCACCTTTATAGTCACCCAGTTACGTTGTGACGTTTGGCACACCCAAAGCACTCCTATGTTATCCGGGAGTTGCACAATCTCATGGTCTAAGGAAATGATACTTGACATTTGGAAAAGCTCTAGCAGACGAACTACACGATCTTGTGCTATGCTTAGGATTGGGTCTTGTCCATCACATCATTCTCCTAATGATGTGATCCCGTTATCAATGACATCCAATGTCCATAGTCAGGAAACCGTAACCATCTATTGATCAACGAGCTAGTCAACTAGAGGCTCACTAGGGACATGTTGAACAATAGACAATTATCATGAACAAGGAAATATAATAATAACCATTTTATTATTGCCTCTAGGGCATATTTCCAACAGTCTCCCACTTGCACTAGAGTCAATAATCTAGTTCACATCGCCATGTGATTAACACTCATAGTCCACATCGCCATGTGACTACACCCAAAGAGTTTACTAGAGTCAATAATCTAGTTCACATCATCATGTGATTAAGACTCAATGAGTTCTAGGGTTTGATCATGTTCTGCTTGTGAGAGAGGTTTTAGTCAACGGGTCTGCAACATTCAGATCCGTGTGTACTTCGCAAATCTCTATTTCATATTGTAGATGTTGCTACTATGCTCCACTTGGAGCTATTCCAAATGGTTGCTCCATTATACGTATCCGGTTTGCTACTCAGAGTCATCCGGCTTGGTGTTAAAGCTTGCATCGACGTAACCCTTTACGCCGAATTCTTCATCACCTCCACAATCGAGAAAACATTTCCTTATTCCCAAGGACAATTTTGACCGCTGTCCAATGATCCACTCCTGGATCATTCTTATACCCCCTTGCCAGACACGTGGCAAGGCACATCGCCGTACATAGCATGGCATATCGTATAGAGCCTATGGCTAAGGCATAGGGGACGACCTTCGTCCTTTCTCTTTCTTCTACCGTGGTCGAGCTTTATGTCTTAACTTCACACCTTACCACTCAGGCAAGAACTCCTTCTTTGACTGATCCATCTTGAACTCCTTCAAGATCATGTCAAGGTATGTGTTCTGTGAAAGTCTTATCAGGCGTCTTGATCTATCTCTATAGATCTTGATACCCAATATGTAAGCAGTTTTACCAAGGTCTTCCTTTGAAAAACTCCATTCAAACAACCCTTTTTGTTTTCTAGAAATTCTACATCATTTCCGATCAACAATATGTCATCCACATATACTTATCATAAATGTTGAAGTGCTCCCACTCACTTTCTTGTAAATACAAGTTTCTTGCAAACTTTGTATAAACCCAAAAACTTTGATCACCTCATCAAAGCGTATGTTCCAACTCCGAGATGCTTGCTCCAGTCCATAGAGGGATAGCTGGAGCTTGCATACCTTTTAGCATCCTTAGGATCGACAAAAACTTTCTGGTTGTATCACATACAGCCTGGTTGTATCACATACAGCCTTTCCTCATGGAAACCGTCAAGGAAACTTTTGTTTTGACATCCATCTGCCAGATTTCGTAAATGAAAATTCAGCAACTGCTAACATAATTCTAACAGACTTTAGCATCGCTATGATGGAGAGAGTCTCATCACAGTCAACTCCTTGAACTTGTCGGAAACTTCTTTGAGACAAGTCGAGCTTCACAAATGGTGACATTACCATCAGCGTCTGTCTTCTTCTTAAAGATCCATTTATTCTTAATGGCTTGCCGATCATTGGGCAAGTTCACCAAAGTCCATATTTTGTTCTCATACATGGATCCTATCTCGGATTTCATGGCTCCTAGCCATTTGTTGGAATCTGGGCCCACCATCGCTTCTCCATAGCTCATAGGTTCATCATTGTCCAACAACATGACCGTTAAGACAGGGTGACCACTCAGAAGTTGTATACACCCTTGTCGACCTACGAGGTTTGATAGTAACTTGATCTGAAGCTCCATGATCATCATCATTAGCTTTCTCCTCAACTGAGGCAAGTGCCACAGAAACATCTTTCTGTGCTGCGCTACTCTCTGATTGAAGTGAAGGTTCAACAACCTCATCAAGTTCTATCTTCCTCCCACTCAATTCTTTCGAGAGAAACTCTTTCTCGACAAAGGACCTGTTCGTAGCGACAAACAATTTGCCCTCAGATCTGAGATAGAAGGTATACCCAATCGTCTTGTTTGGGTATTCTATGAAGACACAATTTTCCGCTTTGGGTTCGAGCTTTTCTGGTCGAAGCCTATTGATGTAAGCATCGTAGCCCCAAACCTTAAGAAACAACAACTTAGGTTTCTTGCCAAACCATAGTTCATACGGTGTCGTCTCCACGGACTTAGATGGTGCCCTATTTAAAGTGAATGTAGCTGTCTCTAATGCATAACCCCAAAACGATAGCGGTAGATCGGTAAGAGATATCATAGATCGCACCATAACCAATAGGGTGCGACTATGACGCTTGGACACACCATTACGCTATGGTGTTCCAGGTGGCGTCAACTGTGAAACGGTTCCACCTTGTCTTTAGTGATTGCCAAACTCACAACTCAGATACTTTTCCCTTGATCAGATCGCAGGAACTTGATCTTCTTGTTATGATGATTCTCAACTTCACTCTGAAATTGCTTGAACTTTTCAAACGTTTCAGACTTATGCTTCATTAAGTAAATATACCCATATCTACTCAATTCATTGGTGAAGGTGAGAAAATAACGATATCCACCGCACGCGTCAACACTCATCGGATCGCACACATCCGCATGTATGATTTCCAACAAGTCACTTGCCCGTTCCATTGTTCCAGAAAATGGGGTTTTAGTCATCTTGCCAATGAGGCATGGCTCGCATGTGTCAAGTGATTCAAAATCAAGTGACTCCAAAACTCCATCGGCATGGAGGTTCTTCATGCGCTTTACACCAATATGACCTTAAGCGGCAGTGCCACAAAAGTGGTACTACCATTATCAATTCTACATCTTTTGGCATCAATGTTATGAACATGTGTATCACCACGATGGAGATTCAATAAACCATTCACATGGGGTGCATGACCATAGAAGGTGTTATTCATGTAAACAGAATAACCATTATTCTCTGACTTAAATGGATAACCGCATTGCAATAAACATGATCTAATCATGTTCATGCTCAACGCAGACACCAATGCAAACAACATTTATCTAGGTTCAACACTAATCTCGAAGGTAGAGGGAGCATGCGATGGTGATCACATCAACCTTGGAAACACTTCCAACACGCATCGTCACCTCGCCCCTAGCTAGTCTCCGTTTATTCCGTAGCTTTTGTTTCGAGTTACCAATCTTAGCAACTGAACCGGTATCTAATACCCATGTGCTACTAGGAGTACTAGTAAGGTACACATCAATAACACATATATCAAATATACTTTTGTTGAAGTTGCCAGCCTTCTTATCTACCAAGTATTTGAGGCAGTTCCGCTACCAGTGACAGTTCCCCTAATAGAAGCACTTCGTCTCGGGTTTGGGTTCTTGGGTTTCTTCATTGGAGCGGCAACTAGCTTGCCATTCATGAAGTTTCCCTACTTGCCCTTTCCCTTCTTTGAAACTAGTGGTCTTGTTAACCATCAACACTTGATGCTCCTTCTTCATTTCTACTTCCGCGGCCTACCGCGAACTGCTCCGGGATCATCTCCATCCCCTGCATGTTATAGTTCATCACGAAGTTCTAGTAGCTTGGTGATAGCGACTGGAGAACTTTGTCAATCAATCTCTTATCTGGAAGATTAACTCCCACTTGATTCAAGCGATTGAAGTACCTAGACATTCTGAGCACATGCTCACTGGCTGAGCTATTCTCCTCCATCTTGTAGGCAAAGATCTTGTCAGAGGTCTCAAACCTCTCAACATGGGCATGAGACTGAAATACCAATTTCAGCTCTTGGAATATCTCATATGTTCCATGGCGTTCAAAACGCTTTTGGAGCCCCGACTCTAAGTCGTAAAGGATGGCGCACTAAACTATCAAGTAGTCATCAGAATGTGTCTGCCAGATGTTCACAAGATCCACAGACGACGCTAGAGGGGTTGGCACACCGAGCGGTGCATCAAGGACAAAAGCCTTCTGTGTAGCAGTGAGGACAATCCTCATACTACGGCCCTAGTCCGCACAATTTCTCACAATAACTTTCAACTTAGTCTTTCTCTAGGAACGTATTAAAACAGGGAGCATAAGCACGAGCTATTGATCTGCAACTTAATTTGCAAAGACAATTTAGACTATGTTCATGACAATGAGTTCAATTAATCAAATTATTTAAAGAACTCCCACTTAGATAGACATCCCTCTAGTTATCTAAGTGATACATGATCCGAATCGACTAGGCCATGTCCGATCATCACGTGAGACGGACTAGTCATCAACGGTGAACATCTCCATGTTGATCGCATCTACTATACGACTCATGTTCGACCTTTCGATCTCTTGTGTTCCGAGGCCATGTCTGTACATGCTAGGCTCGTCAAGTCAACCTAAGTGTTTCGCATGTGTTCCGAGGCCATGTCTGTACATGCTAGGCTCGTCAACACCCGTTGTATGCGAACGTTAGAATCTATCACACCCGATCATCACGTGGTGCTTCGAAACAACGAACCTTCGCAATGGTGCACAGTTAGGGGGAACACATTTCTTGAAATTTTAGTGAGGGATCATCTTATTTATGCTACCGTCGTTCTAAGAAAATAAGATGTAAACATGACAGACATCACATGCAAATCATAAAGTGACATGATATGGCCAATATCATCTTGCGCCTTTTGATCTCCATCTTCGAGGCACGGCATGATCACCTTCGTCACCGGCATGACACCATGATCTCCATCATCGTGTCTTCATGAAGTTGTCTCGCCAACTATTACTTCTACTACTATGGCTAACGGTTAGCAATAAAGTAAAGTAATTACATGGCGTTTTCATTGACACACAGGTCACACAATAAATTAAGACAACTCCTATGGCTCCTGCCAGTTGTCATACTCATCGACATGCAAGTCGTGATTCCTATTACAAGAACATGATCAATCTCATACATCACATATATCATTCATCACATCCTTTTGGCCATATCACATCACATAGCATACCCTGCAAAAACAAGTTAGACGTCCTCTAATTGTTGTTGCATGTTTTACGTGGCTGCTATGGGTTTCTAGCAAGAACGTTTCTTACCTACGCAAAAGCCACAACGGTGGTATGCCAATTGCTATCAAACCTTCATAAGGACCCTTTTCATCGAATCCGATCCGACTAAAGTGGGAGAGACAGACACCCGCTAGCCACCTTATGCATCAAGTGCATGTCAGTCGGTGGAACCTGTCTCACGTAAGAGTACGTGTAAGGTCGGTCCGGGCCGCTTCATCCCACAATGCCGCCGAATCAAGATAAGACTAGTAACGGTAAACAAATTGAACAAATCGTCGTCCACATTCACTCTGTGTTCTACTCGTGGATAGAATCTATGCATAAACCTGGCTCATGATGCCGCTGTTGGAGATCGTTGCAGAAATTAAAAAAATTCTACGCATCACCAAGAACAATCTATGGAGTCTTCTAGCAACGAGAGGGAAAAGAGTGCATCTACATACCCTTGTAGATCGCGAGCGGAAGCGTTCAAGTGAACGGGGTTGATGGAGTCGTACTCGTCGTGATCCAAATCACCGATGACCGAGCGCCGAATGGACGACACCTCCGCATTCAACACACGTACGGTTGGGGAAGACGTCTCCTCCTTCTTGATCCAGCAAGGGGGAGGGAGAGGTTGATGGAGATCCACCAGCACGACGGCGTGGTGGTGGAAGCAGCGGGGATCTCGGCAGGGCTTCGCCAAGCTCAGCGAGAAGGAGAGGTGTCACGGGAGGGAGAGAGAGGCGCCAGGGGCTTGGGTGCTGCTCCCATGCGCCTCCCCACTATATATAGGGGTGGAGGGGGCTGGTTTCTTGCCCTCTAAGTCTATTGGGTCGTTGGCAAAGGTGGGGGAAAGAAATCCCATCATTTCCCTTCCCCACCGATTGTTATCCCCCCTTTTTAGGGATCTTGATCTTATCCCTTCGGGATATGATCTTATTCCTTCTAAGGTGGGATCTTGGTGCGCCTTGACCAGGGGTGTGGGGCCTTGCCCCCACTACCCACGTTCATGTGGGTCCCCCCATGCAGGTGGGCCCCACTTCCGAACCTTCTAGAACCTTCCCGGTACAATACCGAAAAATCCCGAACATTTTCCGGTGGCCAAAATAGGACTTCCCATATATAAATCTTTACCTGCGGACCATTCCGGAACTCCTCGTGACGTCCGGGATCTCATCCGGGACTCCGAACAACTTTCGGTTAACCGCATACTAATATCTCTACAGCTCTAGCGTCATCGAACCTTAAGTGTGTAGACCCTACGGGTTCGGGAAACATGCAGACATGACCGAGACGACTCTCCGGTCAATAACCAACAGCGGGATCTGGATACCCATGTTGGCTCCCACATGTTCCACGATGATCTCATCGGATGAACCACGATGTCGACGATTCAATCAATCCCGTATACAATTCCCTTTGTCAATCGGTACGTTACTTGCCCGAGATTCGATCGTCGGTATCCCAATACCTTGTTCAATCTCGTTACCGGCAAGTCACTTTACTCGTACCGTAATGCATGATCCCGTGACCAAACACTTGGTCACATTGAGCTCATTATGATGATGCATTACCGAGTGGGCCCAGAGATACCTCTCCGTCATACGGAGTGACAAATCCCACTCTCGATTCATGCCAACCCAACAGACACTTTCGGAGATACCCGTAGTGCACCTTTATAGTCACCCAGTTACGTTGTGACGTTTGGCACACCCAAAGCACTCCTATGGTATCCGGGAGTTGCACAATCTCATGGTCTAAGGAAATGATACTTGACATTTGGAAAAGCTCTAGCAGACGAACTACACGATCTTGTGCTATGCTTAGGATTGGGTCTTGTCCATCACATCATTCTCCTAATGATGTGATCCCGTTATCAATGACATCCAATGTCCATAGTCAGGAAACCGTAACCATCTATTGATCAACGAGCTAGTCAACTAGAGGCTCACTAGGGACATGTTGTGGTCTATGTATTCACACATGTATTACGGTTTCCGGATAACACAATTATAGCATGAACAATAGACAATTATCATGAACAAGGAAATATAATAATAACCATTTTAATATTGCCTCTAGGGCATATTTCCAACAAGTAGATGACTCAACTTTGTACTAACTTTGAAACAGAGGGAGTACAAATCCTAGGCGGGCTAGTTTGGCCTAGTGGGTTTTCAGTGATATGACGTGCTACAGTGTCGTCCAGTCTTCACGTGTGGTAGCAGTATTGCGGGTACAGTATATTTTCTTGAAGAAGCGTAATTCAATGAAGTCATGATGGTTCCTTCGTCCGACCAACTTATAGTGGGAAAGGTTGGGCCTGCGCTACGACCGGGGTGGACCAGGATAATTTTGTGTATGGTAGGTGGACTAGGATGGTCGACATCCCACATGTCGGCGAATGAAAGTATTCTTTCCGATATCGAGGACAAGCAACGCGTATTCATTGTTTATATTTGATGAAAGTTATTGTCTCCACTGTTACGACGGAGGAGTGTGAAACACGGCAGCCCAGCAAACTTGGCATGTGCACAACTCCCTCCTTCCTCATGTACTGTACCATAGTGTTGACTATAAGGTTACAACTTTTTCTCACTTTCTCTCTATCTATTTCCTCTCAAATGTTTTTACCTTTCTTTTTTTATACACAATTGTTTTTATACCTTTTTTTAGAATTAGTTTTTTATACCTAGGAGCGTGTGTAGAGACACGCTCTTGCAGAGCCCACTCCTTGACTTTGTCAATGCCTCTCTCTCCTCCACATAAGCGGGCTTATATCCCAGTATTGTACTAGTACTACTTGCTATGAATGCAGGCAGCTGGCGTCTGAGGGGGAGCGCGCGCGGGAGGGGGGAGGGGTTTTCTGGTGGGCCAGGGCGGTCAGAAGCGGGCTTGGAAGTGGTCAAGACTCCCGCATGGCCCACCTCACATTATCACCATATCTCTTGGAGTCCATGCGCGACGGGCGGGCGATCTCTTCTCCCTCCCCCGTCTCTCTCTTCTCAGTCAACACCGGCCAAGCGATTAGATTTCAGTTATCCACGGTTTATTCAATTGCAGTCCACATGTCAGTGAAAATGCAATACAACACGTGTCCCCTCTGGTGAGCGGCGTGCGAGCCGGACTGTCGCGGGTGCGACGCGAACGCGACAGGCGTGCTTTAAGTGTGCCGCCTTTTCCTTTTGATCTTGCAAAGCGTAACATTTTCGTGCGATCAATCGATAGAAATCTAGAACAAAATGACGAGGGTGGGGCTTTCCCGCACGTTAGGCGGGCTAGTTTGAGTGATATGACGTGTTACAGTGCCGTCCACTTGCTCCACTTTATGTAAGCAAGCGTTTACACTCTTACGTGGGAGGAGTGCGAAACACGGCGGATCAGATTTTGATCGAGGGATAACTGTTCCCTGCGAAATAATGGAGCATTGTTAGCAATTATAGCATGACTTTCGACAACTATATGAACTAACCGGACGAAATTCATGCAAACAAAGCAAATTTCAAATTAACCGGATGAAATTCATTACATTTCGAAAACTTTTCCTATAAACTGGATGAAATTCATTACATATTTCGCACAAACTGTACTAAAACCTAATGTAAACCTAATCTATGATCACCGGCGCATGACCACCATGTCTGGCCATAAGCACCGAGAACTAACGCTCCCGCTATTGCCTTTGCCTCCTCCTCATCCTCCTCGGCTTTGTCCAGCTCCGCCTCGATAACCTCCTCCTTTGGAGCACAAGGTTCTGAAGATTTCCGCCTCCACATCATCGTCAAGTGGCTAATCGGCCGCCGATGTTTACCCCACCAAGCTTGGCCTCGACTGAGTGGAGGAGCGGTGGACTTCCTGGGACCAGAGCGGCGGCGACCTACCATGTACTACTCTTCCTTGCTGCTGGCTGCGCCAGCGCACGCACGCCGGCTTTGTGGTCGTGACGGCGGAGGGTGGCCGGGGGGAACCGGCAATCTCCTTCGTCTGCTCCTATGACAGTACGTCCAAGAGAGCTTTGGAGCGCGCCCGGAGCGGAGCCGTCGATGTCCTTCATCTGCTCCTGCGACAATACGTCCAAGAGAGCTTTGGAGCGCCAGGAGGCCATGGTTGGAGTGGTGCCGACAGAAGGAAGGGCCCGGAGCAGAATGACTATGGGTCTTTGGCTATGGCTGGGAGCTGGGGCTGAAGTTAATATAGCGGGTGAATGGCAATGAGCCGCGACAGACGGATGGACAGCTGGCACCGGAGTATGTTCGTTGGCAGTCGCATTTCATTAATGTGGGCGGCGGACGGACGGATGGTTGTGGTGTCGTTAACGCGAAGCAGTCGCTTGCACAGGGATGCCGCGCGGGCGGCACTCTCTCGGCCGTCGCGCTGCTGCAATGCCGGCGCCAGTGAGAGGTCACGTCGGGTGTGAATGCGGACGATGCTTCAGTGACTTAACTGCAGGTGCATGTGGGTCACTGACATGTGGGACCAATAGGCATCTGGCCCACATGTTAGTGACCCAACTGCACATGCAGTTAAGTCACTGAAGCTCAGTCCCGTGAATGCGGCATTGACGTACTAGAGAGACGGTGACCATTTCATGCGGGAAGTGCGCGCTAGCGATGGAAGGGGTTTCGGTAGGCCAGGGCGGTCAGACGTTGGCGTGGTGGTAAAATGTGAATTCATGGATGACGAGCCTTTGAAGCATATGCGGCACGTATAGACAACCAGACATCCATGCAACCGCTCTTGTCGCCAGCTAGCCTTCGACGACCACCATTAGTCACCACACAACCATGCATAACTTATGAATAATGGATGAATCGATCAAACAAACACTCGTGTGCAGTGGCACTATGATCGGTCGCTCACGATACATATATAGGTACCATAGTACCCTCTCTAGCTAGGCTGTTTTATAGATTGTCGTTGTGATGGATGATATACATGAGCAAGGCCTCGAGTCACGTCATCGCGTCGTGTGCAGAGCCATGGATAATGTCGAGTAGCTCAGTGCCCAAGCACGAGTATGATGTTGGTGTTGAGCCAGGTTAATACATGCTCGGTGTTCGCGAAGGCCGCCAGCAAACGTCTAAACAGTAATGTCAGGCACCGCCGGGGCACGCATGTGACGGGCTCGATGTTTGCACTGCGCCATGAGCAGAACTTTGATTGAGAGGGCAATGTGCATGCATTAGCATGGTTTGACAGCATGAGCGTGAGTTTCTGCACGTGGACATGCTACTTGCATCTATGGACGGTGTGCGCTAATGTGTGCATCACGTACGGGCTCGATGTTTGCACTGCGCCATGAGCAGAACTTTGATTGAGAGGGTAATGTGCATGCATTAGCATGGTTTGACAGCATGAGCGTGAGTTTCTGCACGTGGACATGCTACTTGCATCTATGGACGGTGTGCGCTAATGTGTGCATCACGTATAATATAAAAAATCGGTTTGTGCATTGATACGTCTCCAACGTATCTATAATTTTTTATTGTTCCATGCTATTATATTATCATTTTATAGTCATTTTATCATTTTATAATCATTTTATAGTAATTTTATATCATTTTTTGGTACTAACCTATTGACATAGTGCCAAGTGATAGTTGTTGTTTTCTGCATGTTTTTTACATCGCAGGAAATCAATACCAAACGCAGCGAGACTTTTTGAGGATTTTTTTTGGACCAGAAGACATCCAGTTAGTAGCTACATGGCTTCCTCTCTCTCATTTGATTCTCAATACAATGGTCTCTTGGAGATCCATATGATGTAACTCTTTTTGCGGTGTGTTTGTTGCGATCCGATGAACTTTGAGTATATGATCAGATCTATCTTTTTATCCATGAAAGCTATTTGAGTCTTCTTTGATCTCTTATGTGCATGATTTCTTATAGCCTCATATTTCTTCTCCGATATTTGGGTTTTGTTTGGCCAACTTGATCTATTTATCTTGCAATGGGAAGAGATGCTTTGTAGTGGGTTCGATCTTACGGTGCTTGATCCCAGTGACAGAAGGGGAACCGACACGTACATATTGTGGCTACTAAGGATAAAATGATGGGGTCTATTTCTACATAAATATATCTTGTCTACATCATGTCATCATTCTTATTGCATTAATCCATCTCTCCATTTGCTTAATACACTAGATGCATGCTGGATAGCGGTCGATGTGTGGAGTAATAGTAGTAGATGCAGGCAGGAGTCGGTCTACTAATCTTGGACGTGTTGCCTATATAATGATCATTGCCTGGATATCGTCATGATTATTTGCAGTTCTATCAATTGCCCAACAGTAATTTGTTCACCCACCGTTTGTTATTTTTCTCGAGAGAAGCCACTAGTGAAACCTACGGCCCCCGGGTCTCTTCTTTAATGTATTTGCCTTTGCGATCTATTTTCCTTTGCTTTTATTTTCAGATCTATTAAATCAAAAACACAAAAATATCTTGCTAAAATTTATATTATTTAGCGTTCGATCTATCAATATTTACAACTCTCTCACGTCCGTTTGCCTATCTTTGGCGCCGTTGCCCGAAAGGGATTGACAACCCCTTTAACACGTCGGGTTGCGAGTATTTGTTATTTGTGTGCAGGTGTTGTTTACGTAGTGTTGCTTGGTTCTCCTACTGGTTCGATAACCTTGGTTTCATCACTGAGGGAAATACCTACCGCCGCTGTGCTGCATCATCCCTTCCTCTTTGGGGAATACGACATAGCTTCAAGCCGCATCATGCATTTAACGCAAAGTATTTCATTTTCATTTGGCTGACAAGTGTGTGTTGTAGCGACGAGTCCGTGGTTTGATTCCTCACATACGAATAATTTTGGTTTTTATTTCTTTCTCCACTGACAGGTAGGCCCGCATAGATAGATAGTAAGATACAGAACACGAGCTGATGAGGCGCATGCGGACTGTTTGACTGGTCAACCAGACAAATACGGAGCTATACGTTGAGCCAGTGACCGTATAATCACCATAGCTCGTATACAATGATCAAAGTGAGCTATCAAGACAAGTTCGATGACCGCCAATGCATTTGACTCGGTAATAAATGACCAGGATTCAAGGGGAATCCAAATTTCCTTCGTTTTCTGTGCTTGAGCTCTTGACAATCCAATGCACTATACGGTTGTCCGGCCACTCCACCCCAGAGCTCTCACCAAGCGTCGTTCATGCCACCACCGCGCACTAACCGGTAAGGAAGCGATGGCATCCCGCCGCGCCAAGTTCCTCGCCGCCCACAACCGCACACAAAATGGTAGGGAAGCGATGGCATCCCGCCGTGCCGAGTTCATCGCCGCTCTTGACCTCACACCTACGTGGGCGGACTTTGAAGCTGCCAAGGCTGAATGGGCGGTAGAGCAAGAGGCAGCCAAAGCCGCACAGAGGGAGCGGAAAAGGCAGAAAGCACTCAAACAAAGAGAGGCCCGCTGCCGTGGGAAAGAAGAGGATGCACGCGCTGCTGCGGAGAGCTCCGCGGAGATCCAAGCACGGTGGGGTGTCGCCGACAAAGCCGGGAAGGAGAACGACGGCGTATGGCAAGCATTTCAGAAGTAGTAGTACTAGTAGTTAGTGTGTGTGTCTGTGTCGCCCGTACGTTTCTTTAATTAATTACGAGCATGTACAGTACTAGTCACTACTGTAGTTTTTAGAGCAAATTACCAGTACATTAGCCTAGACTCAATGGAAAAATTCCTATCCTATGCATCAAATGGAATCTCTTTCTCTACAGGAATTGAGATGCATGTCATCTCACTTCCTATGATTTTCATATTCCTATAAAATTCCTATCCTATGAACCAAAGGAGGCCTCTGCTGGAGTACAGTACTACTGTAGCTAGCAGTACTGCTGGTACAGTAGTTTTCTTCAAGAAGAAGAATTCAACGAAGTCATGATGGTTCCTTCGTCCAAGCAACTTCACAATGGGAAAGGTTGGGCCTGTGATTTGATGGCTCATTAGTCATTAATACTGCAGCGCGACGACCGGGGTGACTCTCCCTTGGAGTTCTGCATGCATGGCAAGTGGACCAGGATGGTCGACGTCCCACCTGTTGGCGAACGGAAGTATTCTTTCCGATATCGAGGAGCAAGGAAACCGCGTGGTATAGTATCACTACTGATTTACATTTATTTTTTATTTTTGATGAAAGCTAGCATTTCAACTCTTACGATGGAGTGCCAAACATGGCACGTGCTAGATGTCCCACACGTCAGCAAAAGGAGTGGGACATGAACAGCGTGGTAGAGCGTCTCCACTTGTTCCACTTCTAGGTCGGAGACCACACGTAGTAGTACTAGTGGTATGAACGATACAAAGTGCGACCCGGAGAGAAAGACACGTCTAGTAGGAAGGTCTCGGGCCATACACGTAAACAAATATAAAACCTAATATGTGCCTTCAATTAATATAGTACTGGAGTACTTAGGCACGTACATCATAACATCACAGTGCATTGCATGTACAACATTTAGTGGTAGTAAGAGACAAATGCCTATATGCCACGCATGTTCTACTATTTGTGCCTTTCTAGTTCACTTACTACACTACATTACTCAGGTTCGTACGTCCACTCCTGGGTACATGTCCGTCTCGTAGTTCCAGGCCCACGTGTTCTTCATAGATGGAATGATCCAAATGGTGGTCAACGGGAGTCCATATCATCGCAGCTTCTTAGTGTGGCTCCCCATGATGGAGACTCATCCAAACTATGGCCAGCCTCGACGTGGAGCAGTCGCGTGCACCGGGAAGCGGCGCTCTCTCGGCCGTCGCGCTGCTTCAAAGCCGGCGCCAGTGAGAGGTCACCTCCGCTCTGGCTGGGCATTAATGCGGCACTGACGCTCTGGGGCAATGCGGACCGTTTCACGCGGGAAGCGCGCCGGCAAGGGAGGGGGTATGGGTCGGCCAGGGCGGTCAGACGTGGGCGTGGTGGTGGTATTGATTTTGAACTATTTCAGGTGTAGTACCGGTAGTTTGCAAAACTACTCAATTATTGCACTCAGTTTCCTAGTAAGAAATTGTGGTTAAAAAGTTACTACTTGCAATGCATGCATGCGTGACCAATATAAATGACCAATAAAAACTAGTACATGCATGCAACGATTTAATGGGCATTGTAATCTCAACATGTTGTGGGGAGCTCTAAATTTGAATTTGAAACTTATAAAACAAAAAAGTTCAAAAAAAATAAACTGGAAGAGAGGGAGTATACCGCAGGATGTGTCCCATAGGAAACAAGCCCCCTGGTTTGTGACTGCGAAGATGCGGTTAGAAAGGAGCACAGCATCTTCGTACTCGTACGGCAACAAATCGGCCGCAGACAGCATGGTCCACCTTTGACCGCCATGTACAAGGTTCGTGAAAGCAATCACGATGTCGAACACCATGATGAGAGTGTAATTTTGGTTGGAGGACAACCTTATCGGGGTTCCGGGATTGCTATCTTCTTCAATCTCACTTTGGTTCCATCGTACCAATTCAGGCGATGGCCCATTGCATGGCTGATCCCAATGTTGGACAAAGGTTCTACGGGAAAGGTGTCATTGTTGTAAATGTTGTGCAAATTGATGTTGGTACCCTCCTGTACATATGCAAGCCAATCTCCACTGACACCAAGCCTAACCTGTGAAATAGTGGGCATCGGGGGAATTAGGAAATGGACACGGAAGTAGTCTTTAGAATGCATTTACTATGTGATCAAACTCATCACTTACCTGCTCATCGGAAAAAATCCGAGTGCCCCTCAACGTCGGCATCTCAAGGGGCGTCAACTTGCAACTACGGCCACGCCGCACTTGAGAGACCCCCAAGGAAACATCCTCGTGCATTGCACGTAACATCAAGATGCATTTGTATGAGTAGTTTATCTTGTGAGAGAAAAGGATGAACGAGGGAAGGCCTTATTTGCAAATGTGGATAGGGGTGTGGGTATCTTTTTGCAAAATTGCCATAGTTTTCTTCCTATCCGTCAGATATAAATCGGACGGCCTATATTGCAGGATGGCAGGCACACCATCATCACCAACTCTGTTTTTTATAAGAGTAGTAGAGTAGTAGAAGAGAGATTGAGATAGATAGATAGATTATTATTATTATTATTATTATTATTATTATTATTATAAGAGTAGAGATAGAGATTAGGGAGCTGGCGGGCGGTTCGTTGTATGGCACGTTCACGTCCATCCACTAGCCCAGAATTAAAGCACGCACGACATTTACAGCGACTGGGATTAGTTATTTTCCGGGCGCATGGACCAACACAGACTAGCGGACCTGGTCACCCTTTTTCGAGCACGCCTTCGACAAGTATGTGTGTGACATGCGTGCATGCAAATCTTGTGTGACCAAACCGTGCGAAGCGGAGCGGTAGGCTATCGAACTGCAGCCTGCATGTTGCAACCATGTCATCCACACGCAACCTAAAGGCCAATTCATACTCCGCTGGACTATACTATACAACTATGCATTGTTTGGCATGAACGTTCCTTGGAGCTCATGCTGCAACTGGCGTACTCCACAGCCCGCTTCCCTTCTCCTTCCTCTTCCACCGCCCGCGCACGTCCGCAGGAAGCAACCGGTCAACCCTTATATAGGAGTGCTAGCACAAAAAGATGCATGCATGACCACTAAAATTTCCTTTCTCTTATCTCTATGAAATAAATGTGGCGTTAAACTCAAAGCCCTTTAAGTCTGAATATAATGGAAATCATTGTCCTCCTCCAGCTCCGCTTCGCCCGCGCCGTCGTCCTCCTGTTCTGGCTCCGCGTCATCGTTCTCCTCCTCCAGCTCCGCGTGCGGCTCCGCCTCCAACGCCTCCTCGTCCAGCTCCGGCTAGTCCGGACTCCGGAGGCAGGGCGGCTATGATCCGGGCTTCGCGCCACCTCCAGATTAAAGAGCCGCTCCGGCGGGAGTATGGCGTATGTCGTTACCTTCGGCCGGGCCATGGCTATCGGGCGACGGTGACCAGAGAAGAGGCGGCGGGAGGGGAATGAATGCAGCTACTGTTTGGGTTCGCCCTCCGGCTTAAATAAATGTGCAGCATCACGTGTACCCGCGGGTGCACAAATTGTAACATACGGATCTGCTTAAGGGGCGTCACGTAACTGGTGTGCGTGTGATATTCTGAGAGACGAAGTGCGTGTGTGCAACTCTACTCTTCGGGCATGTACTCAACATTTTGCATCGGATATAAGTATAATGGTATTACACTTTAGCTAGTGATTTATGTGGCCATGTTAACGTGGTTGTGTAAAAACAAATGTCACTTCCTGCTCGTGATTTGCGTTATATAATTATGAGAAGTTTGCTAACTACTAAAGTAAAGTGGAATTTGTCCATGTTATACAAGTAAATTAAGGTGATTGTTTATTAGACGGGTAAGGTTGGACGAAGGGTGGTAGGAACAAATGCTCTGCCTAGAGCATGTGTGTGTGAGATGGAGTCTTAGTGTGTGTGTGTGTGGGTGGGTGGGTGCGTGCGTGCGTGTGTATGTGTGTGTGAAGCAGAGTCTTCGGTGGCGAAAGTAATTTAAGTGTGTGTGGCTTCATCGTAAAGAGGTGATGTGTATGGCAGAGGCGACCAACGAGGGGTGCGAGAGAGAAGAGGCCCGTAGAGAGGGAAGAGAAGGCGTGTGCGCATGAGAGGAGTCGACATCGAGAGAACGTGTTTGTTCGAGAGACACCGAGGAAGACTATTATATATCGATGGTGCATGTAGGCGGGAATTAAACGAAGGGATGGTCTTATTGGTTTCGGGGATATAGGGGAAGAGTGAGAGAGGGGGTAGCTAGAAGGAGATTGTTAAGTGTGAGTGGGTGTTTTACCCATCCAGGCGGAAGTTATGTGCACACAAGAAGAGAACGATTCGATGTGGGGTTAGGGCTGAGGGTAATTAACTGCGTATGGAGACATAGGAGACCTTGAATGTGCATGTGCGAGAGGTATACATGTATACGTGGGATGTGTGTGTGTGTGCGCGCGCGTGCATGATCGAGATAAAAGAAAGAAGACATAAGTCATAAGATCAACGACATGGAAGAGACGGATCGGTATGACAATATGCATGCATGTGAGAGTGGAGGGAAGAAGGCCCGATAATTGAGCATGTGTTATTGTCTTTAAGAGATAGTGGCGTGGGATGGAGCATGCATCTATGGCGAGCAGAGGGAGCGAGACACAACGATTGTGCAGAAGAGATCAACCTATAGATGCATGTATGGAGGGACAAATATAGTGTGCGTGATAGGAAGCAAGAGTGCGTGCGAGAAAGAAATGTTGGCGGAGAAACTACAGATAGATAGAGAGACATCGGATAGTTTGAGTGTTGGAGATGACCACCGAGTGGTTCAGATGGTGAAGTTATGTGTGTGTGAGAGAAAGATAAAAAGAGGGCGCATGACTGCATGTAGAGAGAAACATATATAGTGTGCGTGATAGGAAGCAAGAGTGAGGGTGAGAAAGAAGGTTGATGGATAAACGGATAAATAGAAAGATAAAGATGCTAGCTAGTGTGTGTGTTAGAGATAAGAGTCGAGTGGATCAGAAGGCTGAGTTATGTGTGTGGGTGTGAGAGAGATCGAGAGAGGGTGCATGTGAGTCACATACAAACAAATATCAGAGAGAACTGAGATCCCGAGAGACGGAGTTTTGTGTTTGCGAGAGAGAAAGATATTTCACAACGAGAGTGATAGCTAGAGAGTCATATCAGGGAACGCGAGATATCTCTAAGGAAGGGAGAGAGTGTGTGTGAGCGACATACAAGAGAATGGTGGAGAGATATGAGACACTGGGAGACAAAGTTTGTGTTTGTGTGTGAGAAAGAGATATTTAAGAGGAAGAGTCATAGCTTCTCATACCTAAGGAGCACAAGACATCTCTGTGTGAGAGGGGGTGTGCAAGTGGCACACAGGGGAATAGTAGAGAGAAATGAGACCCCGGGAGACGAAGTTTGTGTTCGTGTGAGAGAAAGAGATTTCACAGGGAGAATCATAGTTAGAGACACATAGTAGGGAGCGAGATATACTTTAGAGAGAGATAGAGTGAAGGTCAAGGGAGAGAGTACCGTCAGTGTGTTACGAAGATAAAAGATCATTGTAGACATACAAGTAGCACGAGAGATACCCGAGAGAGGATGAAGGCGTATAGGTCTAGAGAGATATATAAGCATGAGTGATAGCTATATGAGACGAATATCTGGATTAAAGGGGATTCAAATATTTAAACTAGAGATCACGACATCGATAATATCATAACGAAAATTGTTGTATCAAACATGCATATTCATTTGAATTTGGGGACACGTGTAATGCTATATAGTTTATCAATATTAGTGATCCATAGATTCTTTAATTAGAGACAATGCATGGTTTATATGCAATTAATGTCTAAACGGGATTACACTATATGTTGCGTGTGTGAAACACATTATACATGTTTGAGAAGTAAAAAAACCCGCATGAAACACACATTAATTGGAGACAGTTAGCGAGGAATGCATACATTGGATTTCAACATAAAAGTGGTTTCAAATATTTGAAAATCCAAATTAAGATGGATCCAGCCTTATGAATCTGAGATCATGCCATTTGTAAACCATATTTATGTATAAAGGGTGTTGTGCTTTTGAAAGTATATATAGAAAATGATGTATATAGAATTTTATTCCAATCGAAAATGGATCTTGCCCGAACAAAAATAGAATACAAACTGGATTCGAATTGAGTTGGCACGGTAAACGTGCACTCTTTCTCTGCAAAAATTTGAACCAAGCGGGGAAAGTCGCAGTAACCGCCCGAAACCAAAATCTGCGAGATGGAAATTACTGCCTATCCCTGACAGCAAAGCCTATCGGCTCGATTTCTATAGGTTTCGATAGGGGTAGGTTTGCAATTTCACTCAAACGTGACATAACCGCCGCTCACCCGGATTCATACACGGTGGGCGCCAAAACACAGTGTCTCCTTAGACAAAATAGCCTCCCTCCCCGATTCATACACGGGGGGCGCCAAAACAAACTCTCGTCGGCCGAAATCTCCGTCGGCAAATATTTGGTGTATGCGAGATTACCGTCCTATCCCCAACCGACTAATATTGCTGTGATGTAGGAAATTTTAAATGGCCACTAAGTTTGTAAATTTCCTCACATTTAAGACAAGCGCGCCCTGAAGACATGGTTCCCCCTTCCTCTCTACCTCCATTTCCCCATTCGTACTCCGTGGGCGCCAAAACACCCTCTCCACCACAGCCTCCTCCGTCCGCCACCCCATCCACCACCGTCCTCCTCCACCATGCCGGAGCTGATACCCCGACGTCGTCGTCCATTACAAGAGATCGACCTCTCTCATCCACGGCTTCAGACGGGGATCCTTGCATCCCGTCCTCTCGCTTCATCCCCGCCGACGTCCACCTCGCCGGCGCCACTACTACGACCGTCTCGTCCACCATGCTGGGATATTTCCGCCGCTGCCACCGTCTACCCTCCTAGATATGCTTCCACGCCGCTGACAGCCATCGCTACCGCAGCACCGTCAAATTCTTGGCAGATGCATACACGGTGCCGCACCAGAGGCGGTACTCCTTCGTATCTGCTCAACTTATTTATCGCAGCAAGAAAATAGATTGCCACTGCTTTACTGTGATTTCTTGTCCATCACTTACTTGTTAGCTGAAAGCAAACATTGGTTGCGAAGTTGCCTTTGTCCGGTTGCACCTTCAGATCCGCCATGGCACGCTCAACATTATTACTCGCAATGCTTATGGTTTTCCCCGTTTATATTCCACACTAGTTAAATGACAGTAGACTAAATTTCAAAATTGGGTCAGTTGATTTTTTAGAGCTCGCCGGAGTTCGCCGGTGGGAAGGAAGGGGATCGCAGGAGGGCTGCCCCATTATCTATCTTAGGGTTTCAGGTGGGACAGTGGTTGTGGGGGCTGTCGTCGGGCTATGGTGGGGCCTTGCCGGAGGCAAAACTCGACGCAGGTGGGGGTGGGGTTAGCCAGCGGGATGGCCGGGGGCGACGGAAGATCGGAGGTGGTGGGCGGTTCAAGGGAGGGCAGGGGCCGGTGGTTCGGCCGGCGACCCGTGCGGTTGTCTTTAGGGGAAGAATAAGAGGTGAGGAAGAAGAAGGTTTAGGTGACGTAGGATCTTCATCCAACCGCCTGAAATGCTCGACTGACCCAAATGACGAAAGTCAGGCAACTTGCATGTAGACATTCCCATATATTCAGTACTATTATCGTAGGTGCAAGCAGTGCTCCTCAGCCCATCAAGCTAAACAACATGCCACTCATAATTCCAAACTTAGTTGCTCAAATACGAATCTGATATGATGCTGACATGTACTAAAACAGAGAATGGTTAATTGGTCAATTAATGTTTCTACTTTACTTTCGAAAAGCACATGCACCACATATCGAGGGATAGCAGGGAGTTGCGTTCTTTATGCGCTCTGGTTCATCATGTGTGGCCAACCAACATTTTATTATCCAAAATCTGCTTGCTCTTCTTTAGCATGCTCCTCTTCTGTTCTTCCTTTGTAAGTACTCTCTCCATACCTAAATATAAGTCTTTGTAGAGATTCCTCCATGGACTACATACGGAGCAATATGAGTCAATCTACACTTGAAAATGTATCTATATACATCTGTATGTGATCCATAGTGGAATCTCTACAAATATTTGTATTTAGGAACAGAGGGAGTATAATAGTTGTACAGTATGTTCTTTGTAGTGAAGAGGAGCATGGACATTTGCAGTGTATAGGTCTATTCGGTCGCTTGTCATGGACGCTTTCAACTCTTCGTGTTGGTCTTCATGTCGATTGTCATGGACGCTTTCAACTCTTCTTATTCGATCGTATGTGTCGCCTTTGAGAGTTAGACTGATAGTAACAGTACTGCGGCTTCAGTTGTTGAGAGCTGGTATGCGAAGCCTTTCTAGCCGTACCGGCAATACTAGCACATATATTCCAGCAAGTTCCACTTTCCTGATTTTACTCCTGATGCTTAGGGTTTTCCCATTATATCTACACTACGATCTGCGTAGGTGCTTTGTGTCCTACTAGCAGTTGTCCACCCTTTAAAGCTAAATAACACACCAATCATACGTCCTAAGGTTCTTCAAATGTGAATGTGATATGATACTGACATTAGCTAACAGACACACATTTAATTGGTTAGCTAATTCTCCCACTTGAGTTTCCAAATGCATGTGGCCACATATAGAGAGACATCATGGAATTGCATTTCTTTGGGCGCTCTGATTCATCATGGGTGGGCAACTAACATTGTATAGAAAGAAGGGGAATGTCAATAATATGCTTACCCTTCTATTCTTTAACATGTTCCTCTTATGTTCTTCTTTAGTAAGTACAGTATGTTCCTTGTCAGGAAGGGGAGCAGGGACATCTGCAGTCGACAGCTCTATTGGGCCGGTTTTGCTACATGATTTCGCACTTCGAGTTGGTCTGCCCTAATATCCCGGAAATGGTGGGAGCCGTGCGGTCTTTGATAGACTAAACTGATAGTAACAGCTGTGCGTCGTCAGATGAATAGAGCTGGCCTGTAGGTGATCGATAGGCTGCATATTAGTAGCGGCAAAACCCTGTATTTTCCAGCCAGTTCCGCTTTCCTGATTTATTTATGGTGGTTATGGTGTACCCCTATTATCTACACTACGATCTGCCTAGTGGCTCTGCACTCTCATTATCATGGTTTGGCAATAAACTTTCTATACGGTATATTATGAACCTATCATCTGCCAACTATCCTTACATCTGGAGCTCCCAACAGGGAGCCTATTCTTTTGTGTAGTTGTGCCAGATTATATTAATCTACTCACCATATTACAGCACACATGGGCTCTCTCATCAGAATCCAGTGATAGCACACAAGGGTTTACAGGGAGCCCCTATTATATTACACTATCCTATGCATTACAAAGATAATCTCACTACTATTTATGTTTTCATGCTTTTCAGATATTGTACGTAATCACAATGAATATAAGAATGCGCACATCAGAAGAATATTGCGGAACAGTTCAATGGGTAACAAACTTGGCATCAAGGGATTGAGGTCCATTGTGGATGCAATGAAACCCACATGCTCCCGACCTATAGATTCGTATTCAGAATATGATCCTAATGACTATTCTGAGCTCAAGGAGTCAAAGGCAGATGGCCTATCCTGTTCACCCAATAAGGTGCTGTTCTAATTTGGCAAGGTTTTATTGGTTGCACATATCTTGCATAAGGTGTCTTGCATTTCTTTTGCTTCGTTGCACCGCCATCTGCTTAGTTTACTCATGATATATGTGAAGATGCCATGCCCATCCATTATCAACACCTATTCCATTTGTCGTCATACCATGTTTTTCCATTCAAATGATGTTCTTGTGTTTCAGACATCCAAAAGGAAGAGGGTGATTGCAGAACGTGAAGGAGTACAAGAAAAGTCCTTGAAAAAGGTGGTGCTACCGGAGAAATCACATAGCACCCGACGTATATTGGCGATAGAACCAGCGCCGCAAAACCTAGGATATCGCAACTATGTTGGTCGCTGCTTTGCTCTTGTGAGTACCTATTGTCCTATCAATGTCCTTACATTCATACCTGGTGGATTATGTGACATCATTGTGCATTATAGCTTTCTTATTCACTGTTTGCTCCAAATTATCATATCTATATTAATGCTTAAATTAGTGTAAAATAAACCCAATGCTTATGAAGAAATTTAGTTCTGCATTGTTCTTGTAAGTATCTGTTGTCCTTCATCACTGTACTTGTATTTGGCAACTAGTTCTTCATGTACACTTTGCAGCTTATTTTCCCTTGTCCTCCATTTTCTACACATCAGATCTACATTTACTCTTGCCAAAATATTAAATAAAACCAATGTTACTGGAGAAGTTTAGGTCCGCATTGCTCTTGTCAGTGCCTTTTGCCTGTATGTTGTATTTACATTTGTACTCTGCATCTTAAGTTAAATAATCGCCATTTGTTCCTATATTTCACAACTTTATTTACTCTTAACAAAATGTAGAATAAAGCCAATGCTCTTGAAGAAGAGTGTGCGGTAAACTTCTTGAATTCCCCCCCCCATCAATATGGACAAGGGCTTTATAGAGCGTGTCTTCACTACTAACGTAAGTTTGTCTTCCTCAAGCCTTTAAACGCTGTTGTGTATATTTGGATAGCTATGAGTGCAATGTTGTTTATTTTTGTCGTCTGCATCAAATTGCTTGTTCAAAGTTTATAAAGAAGAAGTACATAAACATAAGTTTGTCCTTCTTATTTCAGTCTTTAGTTGTACAACCTAGTTCCTTATTCGTACAATGTAAATTAAACTAAACATAGCAAGTTATCTTCTTTAGCACTATGTGTATGCTTGTGTTCTTTATCTGTAATCCAGTGGTGTGGTGAAACTACCAACAACAGCACAATGTCATATCCTGCTATGTCTCAACTATGAACAATGCCATATTATATTAATGTTATTTAAATCATGTCTCTTTATTTACCAATCTGAAATGGTATAAATTGACAGTACACTCGCCATTCATGCTTATATGTTGTTTAGAACTACATATATGCTTGTATTCTTGATCTGTAATCCAGTGGTCTGGTGAAGCTGGATGCTCCTGCACAATGCCATTTCCAGTCGTCTTAACTATGAACAATGCATATTATGTTAATGCTATTTTAAACCGTGTCTCTTTATTTCTGACAAAGAAATGAGATGAATTGATAGCGCTGATGCTTATACGTGCAAAACCTGTTATCTACCTACTTGTTTTTCTTTCAAGGTGACAACATTACTACTAGTAAGAACTGCCACGATAGTGAGACGAACCATTGTTTGTCCCTCTTACACATATTCAAGAGAACAAGGCAACACATCTTGAGGGTAGGGATACAACCACGAAGTCCTATCTTGATGTAGTGTCGAACTTACTCAGTGACACAAGCTCGATGAAGTCGCCGCCTGAATCTGTTCGACTACTTCAGTCTGAAATTCAAGCAGAAATACATGATTCCGCTCAAATCCGACTGGAACTCCAATCTCTATGCAAGATTAACCATAAGTACATGACGTCTATTGATGCTATGCAGCTTAAGTTGGTGGATATAAGCACCAAAGAAGCACAGTCTCATCAGGTTGCTAAGCTGCTTGCGCTGCAGCTCCTGGGCCGGGCTAACCATTCTTGAACTGTGTTGAAGTGTTGTTGGTTCTGTCTATTATTTTGTCGGCCTGTTAACTTCCACTGGTGGCGACCTGCCCAGTTTATGTAATATGTTGTCTGGTTGCCCTTTATTATCACTGGCGGCGAACTTTGATGCCCAGGGGATGTAATATGTTATAATTTCTTTGTTGTATAGTCTAGGTTTATTCTTCGTCACGATGTTGTAATTTATTTGCTGTTTCTGCTGTTGTCGCTCTGAGAAAAGGTCGTAATCTTCGATCCGTGTGCAATGAGCCAATAGGTTAGGTTTATAAAATAATAATTTCTGTACTAAAACTGGTCGGTCGGTAATCGCTAGTACGGGCCGAACCGTGGGCTTACAATCATCTTGGGCCATTAGTTAGGTCTAGTTTTAATCTGGCCCACTATTAGTTCCGGGCCTTTAAAAGGCCGAGTAAACCACTTGCCTTAATTGGGCCCAAAAAATAAATAGGCTTTTAACGGATTAAAAACTAGATTCAGCCTTAATTGGGCGAACAAATCACGGGCCGACGGCGTGCTATAATATAAACTGGCCCATTATTGGCCCATTCGGGTCACGGGCCATTAACAGGGTGAAATGTTTTTGGGCCTTGGCTGACCCAATTACATGACGGGCGGGAACCAGGCCGGATGTATAATGGGCCTAAATTAGGACCAACACTCTCAAGGGCCTTTAACGGGCCGATAGGCAGTTTTGGCTAGAATGTATCCACGAAGACTACGGGCCGTTAAGAGGCCGAAAGTAACTACGGGCCATAATTAGGCCCAGGTGCAACTCATGCCTTTAAATGGCTGAAAGTGAAACCAGGCCGAAAGAGGCCCATATGTAGATAGGGCCGATGATAGGCCAAAACTAATATCGGGCCGAACTGTTAAACGGGCCATTAAGAGGCCGAAGAGCAAATCAGGCCGCCAATGGGCCCAATGGCACAATAGCTGTTAAAAGGGCCATAATTTGGCCCAAGAAATGAAAGTTAGTTAATAGGCCGGATCAGGTGTGGACCATAGTTTGGCCCATACTATTGCAGGCTGTTAATGGGCCGGATCTGATATGGGTCGTAAACTGGCCCCAGAATATTGCTGTCATTTAACGGCCCGTATATGATGTGGCTATAATTTGGTCCAGAAAATGTTAGGCTGTTAACGGGCCGGCCCATTAGATCTGACGAAATCTTGTGGGCCTGTTCCTGGGCCGGCTTTTAAACCTATATGGGCCTCTATTGGGCTGTCCCATGTGTCAACGTTTCATTGGCGATTCTTGTCAAGTGGACGGTTGACATCTGTCCCAACGCTGAGCCGACACGTGGTTCGTCGGCGAATGAGAATTTTACACGTGGAAAATCGCCATTGGTCCGGGCTGTTAACGGATTATCAGATCCAAACCGGAACCCGATAGCTTAACGGCGACCCGTTATGGTGGATGCCACGTGTCGGTCACCCTTGACGAAAGCACTTCTATGACGTGCGATTTATCGTCATGGAAGTGGACACTTCCGTATGATAATTTTGGTAATGTCATGGAACACTTCTACGGCAGCACAGGTATGACTATCTTGATTCTGTCATAAAATCGTCATGGATGTACATGCATGACAGAAAATAATAAAAAGTCTGTGACAAACACGTATCATCACGGAAGTGTATTTTTTGTAGTGATGGTCTCTCTCAAGCAACCCTGCAACCAAATAATAAAAAGTCTCTTGTGTCCCCAACACACCAAATACAATGGTAAATTGTATAGGTGTACTAGTTTGGCGAAGAGACGGTGATACAAGTGTAGTAATGATAGTAGATATTGATTTTTGTAATAAAAACAATAAAAACAGGAAGGTAGCAATTGATAAAACGGAGCACAAATGGTATTGCATTCCTTGAAATGAGGCCTAGGGTCTGTACTATCGTTAGTGCAATCTCTCAACGATGCTAATATAATTGAATCATATAACCATCCCTCAACGTTTGATGAAGAATCACTCCAAAGTTCCTATCTAGCGGAGAACATAAGACGAAATTGCTTGTAGGGTACTGTCGGTGTCAAAACCGGTACATCTCGGGTAGGGGGTCTATGCGTCTCAGGATCAATGGTAACAAGGGACAATGGGGACACGATGTTTACCCAGGTTCGGGCCCTCTTAAAGGAGGTAAAACCCTACGTCCTGCTTGATTATATTCAATGAGTATAGGGGTTACAAGAGTTGATCTACCTCGAGATCATAATGGCTAAACCCTAGCTGTCTAGCCTATGAGAATTCTGATGATCTCTATGGACCTAACCCTCCGGTTTATATACACACCAAAGGGATCTAGGGTTGTATAGAGTCGGTTTGCAGAGGAAGGAATAGTATATCCAGACACCAATCTTGCAGTCCACGCACACAGGAGTCCTACCCATACACGGGGGAAAAGTCTTTTGCTTTTATCTTCACGGTCCATCAGTCTGGCCCATATCAAATAGTCCAGACACCCGAGGACCCCCTAATCCAGGACTCCCTCAGTAGCCCCTGAACCAGTCTTCGATGACGAGGTGTTCGGCACACGGATTGTCTTCGGCGTCTCAAGGCGGGTTCCTCCTCCCAAATATCTTAAGATAACTCTCTGCACCAAGGAACTGTATCCGGCTCTGTATATCTAATATAACCCTTAGCCATGAAGGCAGGATATCAAAATAATACAATGTCTTTTACTGACAACTTTTTCCGGCGAAGTGTCACATCTGGCCCTTTAACATTTCGAACCGTTTCCATGCCCCCGTTTTGTATTTCGAGGCATAGCCTCCATTGGCACGTCTCGTCAAAACAGAGATCGTGCCCGCCGATTACGGGATTCCCATAAATACGGTTTTGGGTAATCCAACCGTGTCATTCGCACGATCTCTTTGGGAACAGGCGAGTTTTAAGGCTCGAGAGAGGGGCGTTTGGTATTTCACTGCCTATAAGAGGGCAAAGATTCCTTTTTTCCCTCACGCCTTCTTCTAGCTCCAGCCTTCCCATCTCTGAGCTCCAGCGCCCAAAACTTCAATCTTTCCCACCGCCACCAACCTTCCCAGCCATGTCTAGATCTGGTTCCAAGGGCAAGTGGGAGGCCTACTCCGTCACCGAGAAGGACATCAAGGAGCTCCGAGGCGCGGGCTATTTGTCTACGGACGTCGCGCACTATCTCCCTGCCAAAGATTAGGTAATCCCACTACAAAAAAATACACTTTCGTGATGATACGTGTTTGTCATAGTAGGTCACGTTTTCTGTCATGCATGTACATCCATGACGATTTTATGACAGAATCAAGATAGTCATATCTGTGCTGTCGTAGAAGTGTTCCATGACATTACCAAAATTATCATCATGGAAGTGTCCACTTCCATGACGATAAATCACGCGTCATAGAAGTGCTTTCGTCAAGGGTGACCGACATGTGGCATCCACCATAACATGTCGCCTTTAAGCTATCAGGTCCGGTTTTGGATCCGATAACCCGCTAACAGCCCGGACCAATGTGGATTTTCCACGTGTAAAATTCTCATTGGCCGGAGGAAACATGTGTTGGCTCACCGTTGGGACAGATGTCATCCATTCATTGGACAGGAGGCGCCTATGATACGTCGACATGTGGCATGGCCCAACAGAGGCCCATTCCGATGAAAAGGCCGGCCCGTTTGACTTGGTCAAAAGGTAACAGGCCGGCCCACGGAAAGCCTGTTAATGGCCTGTTCGTATATAGCCCATTTACGGCCCGCTAACACACGACCCGTTACGGCCTATCAGAATTAAGCCCAGTAGCTTCATCTAGGCCGTCCAATATGATTCTAGCCCGTTGTAACTTCCGGCCCATGTATGGCCCATGATGTCTTTTGGCCCATACGAGGCCATTTGCAACTCTTGGCCCATTAACGACCCGTGGTGAATCTGGCCCGCAATGAACAGTGTACCGCTTTATACCCATTAACGGCCCATTATTCCATTGGGCCGTTTCCAACCCGTGTTATCTTTTGGCCTTCTCAGGGCCCATTTATTCTTGGGCTCATTTCCAGCATTCGGTTACTTACGGCCCGTTACAGGCCTTTTCTGCTTGTGGGCCAAATTCAGCCCGTGGTTACAATCAGCCCGTTTGCTGCCCGTTAATCCATTGGGTCGTTTACATAGCGTCATCAAATACGGCCGATTAACGACGGCCGTTGTTGTCGGCCCATGAACGGACGATTCCAACTCTAGCCCGTTTAAGGCCCATAATGCGGTCTGTTATTGGCCCGTGTTTGGTCGATCGATCATACGGCCCGTAGAAGGCCCATTGATGATACGGCCCGTAGAAGGCCCATTGTTTCTACGGCCCTTAGAAGGCCCATTGTTTCTACGGCCCGTAGGAGGCCCATGGTAACTACAGTAAATATGTAGCCCATGGCTATTGTGGCCTAGTTTTAAAAAATAGGTTATTGCGGCCACCAGCAAACCGCGGAAAAAGAACTGCACTGACTACAAGCAAACAAATAAGCAAGACAACAAGTTGGAGCTTCTTCGATCTATATAAATACTAGTACTATATGTTTATTCACCCATGGAGTGATAACCCACAAGTATAGGGGACCGCAACAGTTTTCGAGGGTAGAGTATTCAACCCAAATTTATTGATTCGACACAAGGGGAGCCAAAGAATATTCTCAAGTATTAGCAGTTGAGTTGTCAATTCAACCACACCTGGATAACTTAATATCTGCAGCAAAGTATTTAGTAGCAAAGTAGTATGGAAGTAATGGTAACGGTAGCAAAAGTAACAGTAGTAGTTTTGTAGTGATTGTAACAGTAGCAACGGAAAAGTAAATAAGCGAAGAACAATATGTGAAAAGCTCGTAGGCATTGGATCGGTGATGGAGAATTATGCCGGATGCGATTATTCATGCAACAGTTATAACATAGGGTGACACAGAACTAGCTCCAATTCATCAATGTAATGTAGGCATGTATTCCGAATATAGTCATACATGCTTATGGAAAAGAACTTGCATGACATCTTTTGTCCTACCCTCCCGTGGCAGCGGGGTCCTAGCGGAAACTAAGGGATATTAAGGCCTCCTTTTAATAGAGTACCGGACCAAAGCATTAACACATAGTGAATACATGAACTCCTCAAACTACGGTCATCACCGGGAGTGGTCCCGATTATTGTCACTTCGGGGTTGCCGGATCATAACACATAGTAGGTGACTATAGACTTGCAAGATAGGATCAAGAACTCACATATATTCATGAAAACATAATAGGTTCAGATCTGAAATCATGGCACTCGGGCCCTAGTGACAAGCATTAAGCATAGCAAAGTCATAGCAACATCAATCTCAGAACATAGTGGATACTAGGGATCAAACCCTAACAAAACTAACTCAATTACATGATAAATCTCATCCAACCCATCACCGTCCAGCAAGCCTACGATGGAATTACTCACGCACGACGGTGAGCATCATGAATTGGTGATGGAGGATGGTTGATGATGACGATGGCGACAGATTCCCCTCTCCGGAGCCCCGAACGGACTCCAGACCAGCCCTCCCGAGAGAGTTTAGGGCTTGGCGACGGCTCCGTATCGTAAAACGCGATGAATCTTTCTCTCTGATTTTTTCTCCCCGAACGTGAATATATAGAGTTGGAGTTGAGGTCGGTGGAGCACCAGGGGGCCCACGAGGCAGGGGGCGCGGCAAGGGGGGGCAGGCACGCCTCCCACCCTCGTGGACAGGGTGTGGGCCCCCTGGCCTTGATTCTTTCGCCAGTATTTTTTATTTCCAAAAATAATCTCCGTGAAGTTTCAGGTCATTCCGAGAACTTTTGTTTCTGCACAAAAATAACACCATGGCAATTCTGCTGAAAACAGCATCAGTCCGGGTTAGTTCCATTCAAATCATGCAAGTTAGAGTCCAAAACAAGGGCAAAAGTGTTTGGAAAAGTAGATACGACGGAGACGTATCATCTCCCCCAAGCTTAAACCTTTGCTTGTCCTCAAGCAATTCAGTTGATAAACTGAAAGTGATAAAGAAAAACTTTTACAAACTCGGTTTGCTCTTGTTGTTGTAAATATGTAAAGCCAGCATTCAAGTTTTCAGCAAAGATTGTGAACTAACCATATTCACAATAACACTTAGGTATCATGTTTACTCATATTAATGGCATAATCAACTAGCGAGCAATAATAATAAATCTCGGATGACAACACTTTCTCAAAACAATCATAATATGATATAACAAGATGGTATCTCGCTAGCCCTTTCTGAGGCCGCAAAACATAAATGCAGAGCACCTTTAAAGATCAAGGACCGACTAAACATTGTAATTCATGGTAAAAGAGATCCAGTCATAGTCATACCCAATATAAATTAATAGTAATGGATGCAAATGACAGCAGTGCTCTCCAGCTGGTGCTTTGTAATAAGAGGGTGATGATTCAACATAAAAGTAAATGGATAGGCCCTTCGCAGAGGGAAGCAGGGATTTGTAGAGGTGCCAGAGCTCGATTTTTTAAACAGAGATAAATAATATTTTGAGTGGTATACTTTCATTGTCAACATAACAACCGAGAGATGGAGATATCTTCCATGCTACACACATTATAGGCGGTTCCCAAACAGAATGGTAAAGTTTATACTCCCCCTCCACCAACAAGCATCAATCCATGGCTTGCTCGAAACAACGAGTGCCTCCAACTAACAACAGTCCCGGGGGAGTTTTGTTTGCAATTATTTTGATTTGGTTTGCATAAAGCATGGGACTGGGCATCCCAGTGACCAGCCATTTTCTCGTGAGTGAGGAGCGGAGTCCACTCCTCTTGAGAATAACCCGCCTAGCATGGAAGATACAGACAACCCTAGTTGATACATGAGCTATTCGAGCATACAAAACAGAATTTCATTTGAAGATTTGGAGTTTGGCACATACAAATTTACTTGGAACGGCAGGTAGATACCGCATATAGGAAGGTATGGTGGACTCATATGAAATAACTTTGGGGTTTAAGGGATTGGATGCACAAGAAGTATTCCCGCTTAGTACAAGTGAAGGCTAGCAAAAGATTGGGAAGCGGCCAACTAGAGAGCAACAACAGTCATGAACATGCATTAAAATTAATAAACATTGAGTGCAAGCATGAGTGGGATATAATCCACCATGAACATAAATATCGTGAAGGCTATGCTGAATTTTGTTTCAACTACATGTGTGAACATGTGCCAAGTCAAGTCACTTAAATCATTCAAAGGAGGATACCACCCCATCATACCACATCACAACCATTTTAATAGCATGTTGGCATGCAAGGTAAACCATTATAAACTCCTAGCTAATTAAGCATGGCATAAGCAACTATAATCTCTAATTGTCATTGCAAACATGTTTATTCATAATAGGCTGAATCAGGAACTATGAACTAATCATATTTACAAAAACAAGAGAGGTCGAGTTCATACCAGCTTTTCTCATCTCAATCAGTCCATCATATATCGTCATAATTGCCTTTCACTTGCACGACCGAATGATGTGTATAATAACAGTGCACGTGCATTGGACTAAGCTGGAATCTGCAAGCATTCAATAAATAGGAGAAGACAAGGCAATATGGGCTCTTGGTTAAATCAACAATAATGCATATAAGAGCCACTTCAACATTTTCATAATGGTCTTCTCCTCTCAACCCCCAAAGAAAAAGAAAGGAAATAAAATTATTTACACGGGAAAGCTCCCAACAAGAAAAGGAAGAACGGGAAATCTTTTTGGGTTTTCTTTTAATTATTACTACTACAAGCATGAAAAGTAAACTAGCTAAAAGCTACAACTAAATTTTTGGTTTTTCTTAAGGTTTTTCAAACACACAAGAAGAAAGCAAGAAAAAGAAAATAAACTAGCATGGATAGTACAATGAAAGAGTATGAGCACCGACAGCTAGAATGAGTGTGTGAACATAAATATAATGTCGGTGAGAAATATGTACTCGCCCAAGCTTAGGCTTTTGGCCTAAGTTGGTCTATTGCCACGGCTGGCCTGGCGGATATCCAAAGTTATAGTAAGGGTCATACCGAGAAGAAACCTCCGGATCCCACTGGTAAACTGACTGGCGTGAAGGAACAAATTGTGGTTCCGGCTCTAGCTCTGTAGCTGAGGTAGGATTCTGGTAGGCGTGAATGTCCTCCAACGGAACAAGGTACTTGCCTGCAGATAAGTCAAACAAGGAAGGAGCAGGCAAAGTAATAGTCTCAGGGTGATTTTTATCAAATAACAGTCTATAGTTAAGCTCCTTTTTCTTGTTCTTAACAATGAAATCATGTGCAACCATACTCTTGTAGTCTAGAAAAACAGTAGGCAACAACTTTGCTTCTTTCTCATAATGCCTAATAGGTATGTTAAAGTATGCAGCAAGGCGCGAGGCGAAGATGCCTCCCAAGATGGGGCCCTTAGTACGGTTAAGATTTAACCGCTTTGCAACAATAGCGCCCATACTAAATGTGTCATCACGAAACAGGGCATGGCACAAAAGAACAATATCAGGAGCACTAAGGTTGCCACAGTTTCCGTGACCAATTAAGCATCTACTAGCAAATATTGCAAAGTAACGTAAAACAGGAAAATGTATGCTAGTAATTCGTGCATCCGAAACTTTCCTAGTTTCCCCTACAGCAATTGTATCAATAAACCCCTCCACATCATCACGATGTGGTTCCTCTGCGCTACCCAAAAAGGGCAATTTGCAAACCTCACAAAATTCAGAGAGGGGCATCTCCTTATACTCATCATATAAATAAAAATCCACCGAAGGTGGTGACCTCCTAGCATGGAAATGAAAATTTTGCACAAAGATATTAGTGAGTAAGAGATAATGTTCATGTTGGTCGCGGAGGAAGTCAGTGAGGCCTGCATTCTCAGCCAATTCATAAAAATCATCATAAATCCCGGCTGCTCTCAAGAAATCATCACAAGGCCATTCACACGGCCGAACTTCCGCGGTGCGAGGGAGATTATACTTGGGCATCTCTTCTTCTTCACTCTGCTTATCCTTCGAGCTTCGGCTCGAAGAGCCCCTCAAAAATCTCTTCATCATTTTCAAGGAACAATCTCCCAAAGCAGTTTTGTGAGAGGTGCTTTGAGCAAGGAGATCAAAAATCAAAGCAAAATGAGCAAGAACTCGTGCTTGAGCTGGTTGGTGATTTTTTTTGGGAGAAAGAAGGAGTGTGTGGGTGCAGGAATAAGTGGAGGGGAGCCACCATGGGCCCATGAGGCAGGGGGCGCGCCCAGGGGGTGGGCGTGCCCTGGACCCTCGTGGCCAGGTGCCAGCTCCCCTTGCTATGTTCTCAGTGCCAGATATTCTCAAATATTCCAGAAAAATCATATTTCAATTTCGGGGCATTTGGAGAACTTTTATTTTTGTGGTATTTTTTTATTGCACGAGTAATTCAGAAAACTGACAGAAAATACTATTTTTACTTTATTTAATCTAAATAATAGAAAGTAAAAGGAGGGTACAGAAGGTTGTGCTTTCTAACTTCATCCATCTCAAGCTCATCAAAAGGAATCCACTAACAAGGTTGATCAGGTCTTGTTAACAAACTCATTTCGAATAACATGGAGCCGAAGAAATTTCGAATAACACTAGGTTACCTCAACGGGGATATGAACATCCCCAATAATAAGAATATCATATTTCTTCTTGACAGTAGGAAGAGGAAATTCAAAACCTCCAAAAATAATCGATGGAATTTTTCCAATAGAGTTTATACTATGAACTTGAGGTTGTTTCCTCGGAAAGTGTACCGTATGCTCATTACCATTAACATGAAAAGTGACATTGCCTTTGTTGCAATCAATAACAGCCCCTGCAGTATTCAAAAAGGGTCTTCCAAGAATAATAGACACACTATCGTCCTCGGGAATATCAAGAATAACAAAGTCCGTTAAAATAGTAACGTTTGCAACCACAACAGGCACGTCCTCACAAATATCGACAGGTATAGCAGTTGATTTATAAGCCATTTGCAAAGATATATCAGTAGGTGTCAACTTATTCAAATAAAGTCTACGATATAAAGAGAGAGGCATAACACTAACACCGGCTCCAAGATCACATAAAGCAGTTTTAACATAGTTCCTTTTAATGGAGCATGGTATAGTTGGTACTCCTGGATCTCCTAGTTTCTTAGGTATTCCACCCTTAAAAGTGTAATTAGCAAGCATGGTGGAAATTTCAGGTTCCGATATCTTTCTTTTATTAGTAACAATTTCTTTCATGTACTTAGCATAAGGATTCATTTTAAGCATATCAGTCAAACGCATACGCAAAAAGATAGGTCTAATCATTTCAGCAAAGCGCTCAAAATCGTCATCATCCTTTTTCTTGGATGGTTTAGGAGGAAAGGCATGGGTTTCTGAACCCAAGGTTCTCTTTCCTTACTGTGCTTCCTAGCAACAAAGTCTCTCTTATCATAATGTTGATTCTTTGACTGTGGGTTATCAAGATCAACAACAGGTTCAATTTCTACATCATTGTTATTACTAGGTTGAGAATCAACATGAACATCATCATTAACATTATCACTAGGTTCATGTTCATTACCAGATTGTGTTTCAGCATCAGAAATAGAAATATCATTGGGATTCTCAGGTGTGTCAGCAACAGGTTCACTAGAAGCATGCAAAGTCCTATCATTTTTCTTTTTCTTCCTTTTAGAAGGACTAGGTGCATCTATATTAGTTCTCAGAGAATCCTGCTCAATTCTCTTAGGGTGGCCCTCAGGATACAAAGGTTCCTGAGCACTTTACCCCCTCTAGTTGCAACTCTAACAGCAAAGTCATTATTCTTACTATTCAATTCATTGAGCAAATCATTCTGAGCTTTAAGTACTTGTTCTACTTGAGTGGTAACCATAGAAGCATGTTTACTAATGAGTTTAAGTTCACCTTTAACTCTAGACATATAATCACTCAAGAGTTCAATCATATAAGCATTAAGTTTTAATTCTCTACCAAAATAAGCATTGAAATCTTCTTGCTTAACCATAAAATTATCAAACTCATCTAGGCATTGGCTAGCAAACTTAGTAGGAGGGATTTCAGCTTTATCATATCTATAGAGAGAATTTACCTTTACTACCTGTGTCGGGTTATCAAGACCATGTGTTTCTTCAACAGGCGGTAAATTAAGACCATGTATTTCTTCAACATGAGGTAAATTCTTAACATCTTCAGCTTTTATACCTTTTTCTTTCATAGATTTCTTTGCCTCTTGCATATCTTCAGGACTGAGAAATAGAACACCCCTTTTCTTTGGAGTTGGCTTAGGAGTTGGTTCAGGAAGTGTCCAATTATTTTCATTTGTCAACATATTATTCAATAGAATTTCAGCTTCATCAGCTGTTCTTTCCCTGAAAACACAACCAGCACAACTATCCAGGTGGTCTCTGGAAGCATCGGTTAGTCCATTATAAAAGATATCAAGTATTTCATTTTTCTTAAGAGGATGATCAGGCAAAGCATTAAGTAATTGGAGAAGCCTCCCCCAAGCTTGTGGGAGACTCTCTTCTTCAATTTGAACAAAATTATATATTTCCCTTAAAGCAGCTTGTTTCTTATGAGCAGGGAAATATTTAACAAAGAAGTAATAAATCATATCCTGGGGACTACGCACACAGCCAGGATCAAGAGAATTAAACCATATCTTAGCATCACCCTTTAATGAGAACGGAAATAATTTAAGGATATAATAGTAGCAAGTTTTCTCATCATTAGTGAACAGGGTGGCTATATCATTTAATTTAGTTAGATGTGCCACAACAGCTTCAGAATCATGGCCATAGAAAGGATCAGATTCAACCAAAGTAATTATATCAGGATCAATAGAGAAATCATAATCCTTATCAGTAACAAAGATAGGTGAAGTAGCATAAGTAGGACCATATTTCATTCTAGCATTCAGAGATTTTTGTTTCAGCTTAGCTAATAATTTCTTAAGATCACTTCTATCATTGCAAGCAAGAAAGTCTCTAGCAGTTTCTTCATCCATAACATAACCCTCAGGCACAACAGGCAACTCATATCTAGGGGGAGAATCTTCATCATCACTTTCATCAATATTATCAGTTTCAATAATTTCATTCTCTCTAGCCCTAGCAAGTTGTTCATCAAGAAATTCACCAAGTGGCACAGTAGTATCAAGCATAGAAGTAGTTTCATCATAAGTATCATGCATAGTAGAAGTGGCATCGTCAATAACATGCGACATACCAGAATTAATAGCAGAAGCAGGTTTAGGTGTCGCAAGTTTACTCAAACAGAAGGTGAATCAAGTGCAGAGCTAGATTGCAGTTCCATACCTCCCCTCGTAGTTGAGGGATAAATTTTAGTTTTCTCGTCTTTCAAGTTCTTCATAGTGACCAGCAGATATAAATCCCAAGTGACTCAAAGAATAGAGCTATGCTCCCTGGCAACGGCACCAGAAAATAGTCTTGATAACCCACAAGTATAGGGGATCGCAACAGTTTTCGAGGGTAGAGTATTCAACCCAAATTTATTGATTTGACACAAGGGGAGCCAAAGAATATTCTCAAGTATTAGCAGTTGAGTTGTCAATTCAACCACACCTGGATAACTTAATATCTGCAGCAAAGTATTTAGTAGCAAAGTAGTATGGAAGTAACGGTAACGGTAGCAAAAGTAACAGTAGTAGTTTTGTAGTGATTGTAACAGTAACAACGGAAAAGTAAATAAGCAAAGAACAATATGTGAAAATCTCGTAGGCATTGGACCGGTGATGGAGAATTATGCCGGATGCGATTATTCATGCAACAGTTATAACATAGGGTGACACAGAACTAGCTCCAATTCATCAATGTAATGTAGGCATGTATTCCGAATATAGTCATACGTGCTTATGGAAAAGAACTTGCATGACATCTTTTGTCCTACCCTCCCGTGGCAGCGGGGTCCTAGCGGAAACTAAGGGATATTAAGGCCTCCTTTTAATAGAGTACCGGACCAAAGCATTAACACATAGTGAATACATGAACTCCTCAAACTACGGTCATCACCGGGAGTGGTCCCGACTATTGTCACTTCAGGGTTGCCGGATCATAACACATAGTAGGTGACTATAGACTTGCAAGATAGGATCATGAACTCACATATATTCATGAAAACATAATAGGTTCAGATCTGAAATCATGGCACTCGGGCCCTAGTGACAAGCATTAAGCATAGCAAAGTCATAGCAACATCAATCTCAGAACATAGTGGATACTAGGGATCAAACCCTAACAAAACTAACTCGATTACATGATAAATCTCATCCAACCCATCACCGTCCAGCAAGCCTACGATGGAATTACTCACGCACGGCGGTGAGCATCATGAAATTGGTGATGGAGGATGGTTGATGATGACGATGGCGACGGATTCCCCTCTCCGGAGCCCCGAACGGACTCCAGATCAGCCCTCCCGAGAGAGTTTAGGGCTTGGCGGTGGCTCCATATCATAAAACGCGATGAATCTTTCTCTCTGATTTTTTTCTCCCCGAACATGAATATATAGAGTTGGAGTTGAGGTCGGTGGAGCACCAGGGGGCCCACGAGGCAGGGGGGCGCGCCCAGGGGGCAGGCACGCCTCCCACCCTCGTGGACAGGGTGTGGGCCCCCTGGCCTTGATTCTTTCGCCAGTATTTTTTATTATTTCCAAAATTAATCTCCGTGAAGTTTCAGGTCATTCCGAGAACTTTTGTTTCTACACAAAAATAACACCATGGCAATTCTGCTGAAAACAGCGTCAGTCCGGGTTAGTTCCATTCAAATCATGCAAGTTAGAGTCCAAAACAAGGGCAAAAGTGTTTGGAAAAGTAGATACGACGGAGACGTATCATGGGGTTGTTTAATGAATGGAGGGCCAGGGAGAACAAGTGAACAATACTACTACTAGTAGTAAGTAGGAGTCGTACAGTTAGTCACCTTAAATAGAGAGTTTCTTTTCTTTAATGCCACGTACACAAATTGAAACACTTGTTGTGGAGAAAAAAGGTAATCACTCCACTATATATGTACGCAGAGGCCTGAGAGCTTGCTTTACTAGGGTTGCTCTCTTCATTCTCTCATCCTCTCCAGATCTAAACAAGATAGCGGTAGCGACATTTTCTCTCTGCTCACCGCTGGTCACAGATCCGGCCGGATCCCTTCAGCCAGTGTGTGTAGAGGACTAAAAGGTGCATCGTTCACGCGGTCATCGCCGGCGAGGGAGGAAACCCACAGCTGCCGGCAGGGCCCGATCCTCTGCTCGTGCCGTTCTCTCTGACATAGCGCCGGATCGGGAGGTCCTCCGACCCTTCTTCCTCCCTGTCGTATTGTGCACAGATCGGACCTGCCGCCGCCGACATCATGACGACCCTCAGGTACAAGTTTTTCGAAAGCGGCCTTGCTCTACTGCCCCAGCTCACCACGTGTCTGCATGTGCATATTTTTCTACTTCCATCAACTCTTCCAAATCCACCTAAATTTTTAGTATTATTAGAGGTAAAGCTACTTCATGCATTCGAATCTAGGACTTGGTTCAAACAATGAAGAAGGGGGGAAAGTCGTAGCATGAATCTAGGACTTGATTCAAAGAGGAAATAATAGGGGGAAAGTAGTAGAGACCGGATACCCAACCGGTCTCTTGGTTGAAAAGGGAAATAATGGGAAAACTCAGTACAAACTGGATAAGGAACAGATCTATTATTGGTTGAAAAAAGGATAGAAAGTGGCGGCTGGTGGACAAGTCAACAGAGTAAGTACAGGATTAGATTTGCTTCCCTCACATAGTAAAAGGTCTCCAGGATTAGATTTGCTGCCCTCACATAGTAAAAGGTCTCCAGGATTAGATTTGCTGCCCTCACATAGTAAAAGGTTTCCAGGATTAGATTTGCTGCCCTCACATAGTAAAAGGTCTCCAGGATTAGATTTGATGCCCTCACAGAGCATGAACAAACTCGGCATCACCACTTTATGCCTCCTTGTAGGTACATTGTGCTGATGCGTCCACTGTCACATGTCCTTATACCAAACTTTTGCTATTGCTAATCTAAGGGCGCACGTAAAATGAAGCGATCACACTGTTACCTTAAGGAAATGTCTAACTAGTGTTATTGTTAATCTAACGCCTCCAGTGATATGATGCAATTAAACTATGTTACAAATGGTACTCATGTTGTTTTCCCCAGTATGATAAGTAAGTTGCTTCTTTACGCTGCTGAGTGTCCTGGTGTCCCCACGGTCCCATGCCCTTAAACCAACTCTTTAGCTGCTGTTGATTTACTGTATCTGGTAAACAAGCAATGCCACCATTAAAGTAATCCCATATTTGACGAATGTCATAGTTGATTGTAATGCTTCTGGTAACATGAAGCATTGCTGATGTTTTAAAATTTATATTGTCCTTGCGTGATTGCCATGAACATAATGAAGATGCTTCTTTTCATTTCGTGTATGTTTCGTATATTCTTATTGACCAGCAACTGTTTACTTTCTATCTTTTTGTGCAGATAGGGATATCCATTCACCTTGTTGCTATTGTGACCTTTTGGTGAACTGCACAAAACACTTTTTTTAATGAGTGTCTTGTGCAGTTCAACTAAAATGTCACGTGGGCAACATCTCTCAGTTTTGGTGGAACTGCACAAAATGTTATTGGAGTTTCAAAAATCTCCATCAAATTCTGCTGGTAATCTTGTGCAACATTTTATTAGCTTTTGCAAGAAGAGCCGTCACTGTCACCACAATGGCACTTTATTTTAGTGGAACTGCACAAAAGGATAAGCAAATTATAGTTGCACCTTACATGAGTAGGACAACCAACCTTAATGTTGTTCAATTTTAGTTCAACTACTAAAGAAGAACCTACCAGCTCACGAGAGCAAGTACTTCTTGCTAGCTGAATGATGCAATCTTTGCTTCATTTCAGGTGAACTGCAGAAAAAGGCGCATGAATTGAATCATCGACTGGAGCTGCAAGTTGAGTTCAAGGAGTGCCACAATTATAGTAATCATGCTCTTTCTTATTTCTATTGTGCAAACAGGAATACTCAACTAGAGATGTTGTGATGGTCAAGAGCATTTGCCAAGTTCTTGGGTTGTATGACATGGCTAGCCAAGATGGATTTAATCCCGATATTCACTTTATCAAAAGGCTCTAATGGGTTGGTTATGAATCTTGCAAGCAGGGAATCAATGAGATGTGTAGGCATCTTTGTTGTACTTATTATTTGAATCTTATTTATTGGTTCTGAATCTTGCAAGTTGGGATTGAATGAGATGTGTAGGCATCTTTGTTGTACTTATTATTTGAATCTTATTTGTTGGTTGTGAATCTTGCAAGCTGGTAACCAATGAGATGTGTAGGCATCTTTGTTGTACTCATTATTTGAATATTATTTGTTGGTTCTGAATCTTGCAAGCTGGGAAACACGGCATGATGATGCAGAGGACAGCAACCATAGCAAACAGTTCAAACTTGGTAGTATTATCTATGTGAAAGTGCGAAAATGTGTTGATCGTGTGCATCCTGAGAATAATAATTCTAATTGTTGTGCATGTTGATCCTGTGGCACTGATAGAACGAGCCAATGCACTGAGCTAATTAAATTTTAAGTAAAGTAACCACTAACACTTGTTATTACAGTACCAATACAGACCCGCTCGTGAACCGATGTGTGGCCGGAATCGGTTTCTTAATGAAGGCATTTGAATGCACCGAGGGTGCATGTTCTGTCGGGCGTGCAGCGAGCGAGGGAGGGGTAGTAACTGTTGTCGCTTGTACACACTCAGTTTACTGTTGAATCCAGTTCCCCAAGAGCTGAAAAACGAACTGCTGCCGCAGCCTACCCACTCGTTCACTTGAAGAGACTCCAATGGCGATCCGAAGGGTCATCCTGCTGGATATGGACTTCAGCAAGGAGTTCACCTTTGAGTTCGCCGTTCAGTCACATGGCTGCACCAAGCTAGGAAACACGACATGATGATGCAGGACTAGACCTTATGCTCATCCATTCGTCTCCTGACAGGGACCAGCGGATTGCCGTCGCCCAGGTATGCGTGCGGGACGAGGTTCTCATCTACCACTGCTGTAGGGCCATCAGAGGTTCTGGGGCATTCGCCCGTTTCATCGGCAGCGCCGACTGCACCTTTGCTATGCTGGAGAGAAGGAAGAACGTGATGATTCGGCCATCTGGTGCAACAAGCTTGTCAACATCCAGAAGCAATACAAGATCATCGGCAACGGGCAGGAGAAGGACTCCGTGGTTGACCTCGCCGAGACCATCATCGACCCCTACTATGCTAACATGAAAGAAGACAACGATAGCAAGGACCTGAACACGAGGGAGGTACCTCTGATTCTAGCCTACATAACCTACACGGCCAAGGATGCATACGCATGCTAAGACATGTACACGCAGATCTTGGACATGAGGGTGTGTCTGCTTCCCGTAATCGACGAGTACACGGACAGCCGCAGCGTCATGATCAAGCATGCCAGGAAGGTCTAGATGATGTACTTTATCTGTTTAAGGACCTATATCATCTGAGTGTTTCATGCATTAGCCTATGTGTCGTAATTATCTGTTTTGTCCAAAATATTTCGTTTAAGAACCCATTAACCTATTTTTAGTGGCTATTTGCTTATGTATGTAACTAGTTCACTGGGCTGTTGTGCTTTGAATCTCCTTCCTCCCAACATATTCCCCTTCTCAGGTGGACCCAGCAGGTCTCGTACACAGACATCTGGGACCAACCACCTATCCATTTTTATTTCTTTATTTTGTTCAATCTTTTGTCCTCTTCCTATACGGCGGCTGGAGGCACTGCCGCGCACGCCTCGGTGACCCATCATAGCCTATGGCATTGGCCAGGCCATCCCTCTACTCCCACACATTGTCCGGCGACGGAAGCTCCACCGGCCCACCCTGCACCCGAACAAGTCAACCCTTGTACTCCCCTCCGCCTGCGTCTTCCCCCGCTCTGGTTCGTTCAGTCCGAGGTCTCGACATCGTCCTCTTCCTTGGTGCTCTTGCCGTGGTGCCGCCGTTTGTTGTTCCCAACATGGTCAGCAAAACAAGAGGAATCGGGAGACGACTGTTTGTTGAGAGGCTGACAGTCCCGGGCCTACCAGGTCCATGGCCTAGGTTTTGTTGTTTAACATGCGCAGCCCACGACATGTTTCAACTTTTTTTTGGATCGAGCAGGTATCAAGCGGCCTCTGGGCCTCCTAGCCTAGCTTGTCTATAACATCAGCAGCCCAAGTTATGTTTGTTTTTTCAAGACGACGCATAGCTCAGTTCTATTTTTCTATGAGAATGCAAAACTGAACCTATGTTTTCCCTTCTATAATAGCATATATATTTATATTTATATATTATTTTATTACATATATATAATAGAAACAACATAAGGTTCCGTTAAACCTATCGTTCATCCAACCATTTTATAGACCTTCCCACTTCCTTTATTTTTGTTTTCATTAATCCTATATCTGAATTTTCTCCCACTTTCTTTTTCGATGTGATCTGAGTTTTCTCCCAGTACTTTTCCCTAGAACCAACTCAACTTTCCCACGTCTAGCCTAAAAAAAATAATACCCCACGTCCTATTAACTCATCAAATTAAAATGCTATTTTATTTCGTAAATCGAAAGTTCTTACAAAATAATAACAATAATTGTTTATATATAACTTGGCAAGTTAACTCCTGGTGATTGCGTACATAAGCTTGTAAAGATTTTACTGCCAATGCAGTAATAGACGTGCAATCATGTGTTTATGTTTTTATAACATTTCTCCGTCCAGCCCAACATGATATTTTCACCCAGCCCAGCAAGTCCGCAAATTTTGAGAAAAATGCAAATGGGCTTTAAATTCTACCATATATATAAATGGGTTGCATAGATGCTACATCATTGTTTCACCCAGCCCACCAAATGGACTAAAAAACAAATGGACTGGCTGACATGTGGGCCAGTAGGTCGAAGCCTAAGCAAGGCATAGGATTTACATCCAACGGCCGACATTCTTCTTCAATCTCTCATCTTCTTCCCCCAGCGCTGCCGGGACCGCCTGCTCCAGCTTCCGGCGTCCAGCGTTGTTTTGCGTGCCTCGCAGTGAAACGCTACCCCGCCGACGGCCAGGCCATCCCTCCACTCCGCACCTCCTGTTATTCTCTGCCAAGTGTAGGCCCACCCTACACCCGAACCAGTCAAGTTTCCTACTCCTCTCCGTCTGCGACTCCACTGCCGCGTCTTCCCCATCTCTGGGTCGTTCCAGTCTGGGGCCTCGCCGTCGTCCACCGCCTTGCTACGCTCGGCGCGGCGTGGTCAACAAACGAGAGTCATCGGAAGAGGACTGTACATGGAGAGCCTGACGGCTGGGACCCACGAGGTCCATGGTCGCACGCAAGGAAAGTTCCTCCTTATTAAGTTGTTTCCTCCCCTGGCAGCTGGGACCCACTGGCTATGTCTTCGCACAGAAGGAAGTGCCTCCTTGTTATGCAAAAAAAACTATTCCTCCCGATGACAGTTGGGACCCGGCAGATTTGGTGGCTGACTTGTGAGCCTACTAAGTAGACGTGTACGCAGGGCTTTGTCAACTTAATCAACAAATGATTCTAGCAGCTGGACCGTTGGATGTTAATCCAACGGTCGTGCTCCTTCTTCAACCTCTGTTCTTGCTCCTATCTCCCGTGGGCGGCAGTGCTGCCGCGCACCCGAACCAGTCAAGTTTCCCACTCCTCTCCATCTGCGACTCCACTGCCGCGTCTTCCCCATCTCCGGGTCATTCCAGTCTGGGGCCTCGCCGTCGTCCACCGGCCTTGGTGCGCTCGGCATGGTGTGGTCAACGTGGTCAACAAACAAGAGTCGTCGGAAGACGACTGTACGTGAGAGGCTGACAGTGGGGACGCACCACGCCCATGGACGCATGCATGCAACTGCATCCTTTTTACCCTGAAAAATAATGTTTTCTCCCCCTGACTGCTGGGACCCACCAGCTACATCTTCGCACGCAAGGAAGTGCCTGACAGTCAGGACCCACCTGGTCGAAGCGTACATAGTGTTGTCATTCTGGTCGCGAACGTGTACGTACATACTGGTCGATCGGTCTGTCTACAGGCTACAGTGGTGAACCGTGGCCGAGTAAGGAAGGGCACGTGTCGTAGTAGAGGCGCGCACGTAGCATGTCACGCAGTCCCGTTAATATCGTGTACACGTACGTACAGCGGCCAGGGTGCAAGAAAGTAAATACGGCCACGTACGTACATACATGCGGGGTCTCGAACGCCTACTCGTGCATACGTACGGCCAGGGCTCGTGTACATGGCTAGGTCGGAACGGAGAAACTGCGTCATCGTCGTGTTCATCGGGAGGCAACGGAATGTGTCATGTTCATCGGGAGGCAACGGAATACATGGTGTTCATCGGGAGCCAACCGGCTTGGACGGAATAGCCGATCGAAACGAGGCCTGGCATACCGCAGAACGGAGGAAACGGGCTACTGTTCATCAAGCCCTCCACGGGCTACTGTTCATCCAGCCCTCCACCAGCTACTGTTCAACCAGCCCTCCACGGGGTCCTGTTCATCCAGCCCTCCACGGGGTCCTGTTCATCCACCCCCCAACTGGCTCGATCGGGGTCCTGTTCATCCAGCGGCAACGGCCTCTACTACCACGGGGTCCTGTTCATCCAACCCCCCACCAAGAACTGTTCATCCAAACCTCCAACAACACTCACTATTCATTAAGAGGCAGCATCGATCGGCTTCAGTTAGCAGCAGTAGCAAAGGAATCACTCGGGTTCAGTTAACAGCAAGGGATTGATCGCTCGGGTTCAGTAACATAGCTAGTGCAATCGCTCGGGTTCAGTTAGAGCCCAACGCCTCGCTCGGGTTTAGTTAGAGCGCAACGCCTCGCACACACGCGCGTACGTGTACGAGAGAAACGCTCATCACTCGGCCCCCGACCACCCACCGTAACCGGGAACTCCCCGATATTTTCCTCGCCCTCGCTTCTACCACGGTTTTTCCGTCATGGACGGCCCAAAGAATGTCATGCGGCTACGTCTCCGGCCCGCCCAGGACGAAAAGCCCATTTTCTGTCATGATTTTTTGTCATAGAAGTAGGTGTCGGTGTCAAAACCGGCGGATCTCGGGTAGGGGGTCCCGAACTGTGCGTCTAAGGCGGATGGTAACGGGAGGCGGGGGACACAATGTTTACCCAGGTTCGGGCCCTCTTGATGGAGGTAATACCCTACTTCCTGCTCGATTGATCTTGATGATATGAGTATTACAAGAGTTGATCTACCACGAGATCGTAGAGGCTAAACCCTAGAAGCTAGCCTATGATTATGATTGTTGTTCCTGTCCTACAGACTAAACCCTCCGGTTTATATAGACACCGGAGGGGGCTAGGGTTACACAGAGTCGGTTACAAGGGAGGAGATCTACATATCTGTATTGCCAAGCTTGCCTTCCACGCAAAGGAGAGTCCCATCCGGACACGGGACGAAGTCTTGAGTCTTGTATCTTCATAATCCAACAGTCTGGCAGAAGTATATAGTCCGGCTGTCCGAGGACCCCCTAATCCAGGACTCCCTCAGTAGCCCCTGAACCAGGCTTCAATGACGATGAGTCCGGCACGCAGATTATCTTCGGCATTACAAGGCGGGTTCCTCCTCCGAATACTCCATAAAAGATTTTGAACACAAGGATCGTGTCCGGCTCTGTAAAATAAATTCCACATACCACCGTAGAGAGTATAACATTTTCACAAATCTTAATCTGCTGACAACTTTTCATAGCGTGATGTTCTACCGTGGTCTGGTCATGACGAACCGTTTTTCCCAGCCTGCCACTGCACGTGTTGCGAGGCGGTTTTATTGGCACGTCTTGTCGAAGCAGAGATTGTGTTCCTCTTATCACGGGATTCTCATCAATACGGGTGTGGGTAACCCAACCGTGCCATCAATTACGACGCTCGGGGAATAAGCGGGTTTACCAGGCAAGTGGGGAGGCGCGGAATCCATGCTGCCTTTATAAGGGGATAAGGACTCCCTTTCTCACCCACGCTTTCTTCTTCCCGATCCATTCCCCTCCGCCCGAGCTCCAGCGCCCAAGCGTTCATCTTCTCTGCCCAGAAAGGCCTTCCGAAAATGTCCGAATCTGGAGCAGGAGGCAAGTGGATGGCCTCTACCGTCCGGGAGAAGGATATCAAAAAGCTTCGGGAGGCCGGGTATCTCGCCAAGAAAATCAGCCACCGTCTCCCGACGGCGGGACAGATCGTCCCTACTCCGGAAGCCCACGAGAGGGTTGTATTCCTCCCTCACTTTGTCCGCGGGCTAGGGTTTCCCCTCCACCCGTTCGTTCGCGGCATCATGTATTATTATGGGATCGATCTTCATGATCTGTCCCCTAATTCCTTCCTCAACATCTCGACATTCATTGTCGTGTGCGAGGCTTTTCTCCGCATCTCGCCACACTTCGGCTTATGGCTGAAGATTTTTAATGTGAAGCCCAAGGTAGTGGGCGGCGAGCACACCGAGTGCGGGGGCGCTATGGTGAGCAAGATTCCCAACGTCACATGGCCAACAGGCACCTTTAACAATTCTGTCAAGGAGTGGCAACAGCAGTGGTTTTACATCACCGAGCCGCGCGGCACGGAATGGGCCGCTACTCCCGAGTTTCGATCCGGTGCCCCTCTGCAGCTTACATCCTGGGTCAAGAAGGGCCTGAACTAGTCTTCGTCCGACGAATTGTCGGTTCTCCAGACGCGCGTTAAAGATATGGGAGACAAGAACATTGAACTTGTCAATGTAGTCCAGGTGATGTTAGTTCGCCGGATCCTGCCTTGTCAACACCGGACTTGCAATCTATGGGAATTCGATCCGGCCAAGCACCAAACCCTGCGAGAGCTTTCGGCTCCTCACACAAAGACATCTGGAAGGTGCTTTTCAAGTCCAGCAAATCATGGCCGGACTCCGCCGAAGACCGCGGGTACCAACTGTCCCGCCCTGCAAGTTCGGTAAGTCATCATACTTTTTATCCGCATAACCCAAGGGAAGCGCTTAATGTGTTTTCTACAACTCTCCTAGGGCTGGACGAAGAAGCCGGAGCGGATCCATTGTCTGGCCCCGCTGCCCGAAGAACCGGCCGTCCCACTTCTGACGAAGATGCTGGTCCCGGCGCCTTACAAGGTGCCGAAGAAGACGGCCGAGAAGGAGGCCAAAAAGACCCGGGGTGGCCTTCGTCGCCGCGGCACTTCGGACACAATATCCGAAGGCTCTGATTCCCGTTCCGCCTCCGAAGAGGACGAGGAGGAGGAGGAAGATGAATCCCCTGCGGGGGGGAAGAAAGAAGAGGACGGCCTCCGCACACTTGGAGGCCGAGTCGCCTAAAAGGGGAAAACCTCCTCTTCTGGAGGAGTCCACTGACACCGCCGACAGTGGCCCGGCATGGGATCCCAAGGCCCAGCCCCTGGTGAATTCATGAGTATATTGAATCCGAGTACGTTTATGCGTCCAGACTCATCATGGCATAATATTTTAACCTGAGCCATATTTTTTGTAGTCCGGCGAGGTCCCGTACCAAACAATCCTCATCAGAGGATTCGCTGAGCTCGGATGCTATGGAGAGCGGGACGCCCCCGAAGGCCCCTTCCTCCAAACAGGTGAATAACACCGAGGCTTCGTCCCAGAGGGACCCCGGACAAGGAGGAGAGGAAAAGACCATGAAGGCGGCGCCTGGAGGTCAAACTTCAGGGGCCGGACACATGGGGGGGTGGGGAATTCCCATGGGAGCTGACGGAGGGGGCCATCTCTAATTCGGCTCCCAGCCGGATGCAATTCCGGAGACCAATACGGCTCCAGAATCAAGCAAGCAACCTCTCTCAGCTGGAGGGGGCATGCATGTTCCACCGGCAACCTCTGTCCAACCAGAGGTGTCGGATGCTTTGTTGGTGGCACTGAAGAGCGCCTCCATCGTCGATGAACACCGTGCCCTTATGGGTGCAGTGATTGAGAAGATTCAGTCTGCTAAGAGTGGACTGAATGAAGCCTGTATCAGCCTTATAAAAGGTTTTGACGTATGTTTTATGAGGTTTCGAAGAGTGTCATGGTATGGATAGTAGCCCCTGATACACTGTTCGGTGAAAGAAAGAACCGGACAGAGGATCAAATTTATGTTCTCAGGAAGACTCATTGGATGACATCTATTTCTCTTCTGTTATAAGCAGGCGTCTGTGGCGGCTGCTGCCTCTCATACTGCGGAGGTCTCCGGACTGAATCAAAGTCTGGAGCGGGCCAAAGAAGAACTTGGCCAGTTGAAAATGCAGTTGGGAGATAAACAAGGTATGCGCAAGTCTTGTTCGCGTTTATTACGAATGAATTTTCAGTATGATGAAATATGTTTCATGGTTTGCGCTAGGGATGATGACCGAAGTCGAGGCTCTTAAGAAGGCTGTGGCCGAGGCCGAGAAAAAGGCAACCATAGAGCAGGCTCTTTGTGAGAAGCACGAGGCCAGGGTTACTGAAGCTGAGCAGGAGTTGCAAGAGGCCGTGAAGAAATGCGAGACCTTGGAGCAGAGTTTAACGGAGAAAGAATCCGAACTCGCCAAGGCGCATCAGGCCACGAGCGATGCCCGGGGGGAAACCCAAAGCGCCCTGCAGGGGATCCAAGAGGCGAGGAAGATCGCGGAAGGTAAGGCTTTTTCCATGTAAAGCAAGTATTTGAGGAGAAAATCATGTTTCTAATTTTGAATTCGGATTTCTCAGGGGTATTTGCCGAGCTGCCCCGCAGCATATCGGATGCCGCCCAATTCTACCGAGCCGAAGAAAGGAACACTGCGGATAAGCTCTTCTGGTCGCAGTATTTGGCACCGAATTATCCGGTGCCTTTTGTCGATCAACTGAAACAGCTGATCGAACTGCATAAGGCGGCGGAACTAGCCATGAAGGATCTGATTATCCGGCTATGGCCCGCCGAGCCGATTCCAAGCAGCTACTTCGGGCTCGTGAAGCGGCTTGTGAGTGCCTGCCCTCGACTTGATGTCATCAAGCGGTCGGTCTGTATAGAGGGTGCGCGAATGGCCTTCGCCCGCGCAAAGGTGCACTGGGGGAAGATGGATGCTGAAAAGCTGATGACCGAAGGACCGCCAGAGGGGAAGGAGCACCGCAAGCCCGAATTATATTATGAGAGTGTCCTGAAAGGATCCTACCTTGCAGCGGAGCTATGCACCAAGGACATTATATTTCCATGAATGCAAATCATGTTGTCCTTTGTAATGTTTGAACAAGGTCATTTATATTATTTATTGCCTGTTATATAAAAGTTTATCCTCCTGCGCGGCCGTTTTATATATTAATCCTGAGAGTTGGCCAGTCGTCGGCTTCTGCCCCCACGTAAGAAGTACGGGGGTGTTCGGGATAAACTTGATCACTCTTTATCCCAGTTTTGGGTCCTTCGAAGGAGGTGTTCAGCACAACGAACCAGGCAATCGGACTATAGGGCTTTATCGCTCTCACTTAGCCATAGGAGCTTTAGGAAGGTAGGCGCAGCCCCTGGTGTTCGGAAGACCGCACGAGGGGCTCTATAAGCACCTGATCGGAAGAAAAACCGATCCATCGCACGCTGCATTGGTTATGGCATTATGCGGGAGAAATCCTTAAAGATTTTACAACCTCTCGAACAGCTGACCAGCTCTCGCCGTATCATGACAGTCAGTTTTCGGCTTTCTCTATTGAGGTGCTCGTCCAGAACAACCGGGACACAATCGCAGTAGTTCTCCCAGTGCTACCTTAGTCGATATAGCGGAACGTAAGGTACCAAAACGTGGGAGCCGGGAAAACCCAACTATTGACCCAAGACATGACTCGGAGCTGATGCATATAATGCTATAGGTTCGGGGTGCCGAACTTCCGTGAAGGTGTTCGGACTTTATTGCCGTATTATGGGTAAAACGAAGCCCCTGGCATATTTGAAGGCATATCGTGGTGTACGGATGCCACTTGACAAAAGAATTTTAATAAGAAATAACAGCAGATAAGCGTCATATGAATCCATATGTTGTATTTGAATAGTACGTTGATGCGTATAAGTACAGGTAATGTGATAAAAAGGAAATATGACTGTGGAACCTGCTGAGACCAGGAGGAAGAAGCCGTGTGCGGATCCGGAGTATGGTCGGATGGTCATCGCGGGGAATATCTAAGGATTCCCTTGCGCGTTCGAGCTGCCTCCATATCGCCCGTCCTGGTCGGCGCAAAGGTGAACCTGCGAAGGAAATGTAAGAAATGTTTGCGTGCCGGAGAGCGGTTGAGCCGCTGAGTGCGGCCTGTCCTGGCCTTCGCCGGAGTGTTTAATTGAGCTCTGGACGAGCCGGGCTATCCTGCCGCGAAGTAGTTCGGAGTCCTTTGACGGTGTCCGGGAGCCTGGCCCTCGACTCAAGGTTCGGTTGCAAGGTGCTGCTCATTGCTTCTGCTGTTAAGGCAGCGGTGTACTCGTTGGTGCCGAAGTAAAGTTCGTCCTTGCCATTAACCGTGATGACGCCGCGTGGACCGGGCATTTGAGCTTACGGTAGGCATAATGTGGCACCGCGTTGAATCGAGCGAACGCGGTTCGTCCGAGCAGTGCCTGATAATCACTGCGGAAAGGGACGATTTCGAAGATTAACTCTTCGGTACGGTAATTGTCTGGTGATCCGAAGACTACCTCAAGGGCGATGGAGCCTGTACAGCTGGCTTCCACACCTGGTATAATGCCTTTGAAAGTGGCTTTAGTGGGTTTGATCACCGAATGATCGATGCCCATCTTGCGCACTGTGTCCTGGTAAAGCAGGTTTAGACTGCTGCCTCCGTCCATAAGGACTCGTGTGAGGTGGAACCCGTCAATTATTGGGTCGAGGACTAGTGCGGCTGGATTGCCCTGATTGGCGTTAACCGGACGATCTGTGCGGTTGAAGGTGACCGGCCCTAGTTTATATTGTGGGACGACTAGTTCCGTTAAGTCTGCATCCCTAAGGGTGCGTATCCGGTCCGGGTTGGGAATTTGGGTGGTGTTTACCACGTTCACCATTTGGATTGCGGGGGGAATTTCTTTTGCCCTCCTGGGTTTGGTGATCTGGGCTCTTCGTCGCCATCATCGCTTTGAGACCCCCCCCCCCTTCTCTGTTTTTGGCGCCTGCCCTGCCGGCTTGTTTGAAGACCCAGCATTCTCTGTTGGTATGGGTGGCTGGCGTTCCTGGGGTGCCATGAATTTGGCATTGGCGATCGAGTATGCGGTCCAGACTGGATGGACCCAAATTGTTATTTTTGAGTGGCCCTTTCTGCTGACCGGACTTTGAGCCACTAAACCCGGCATTAACTGCCGTATCTTTGGCGTTTTCACCATATTTGCGGCGCTTGTGTTTGTTGCGTCGTGGTTTGCCATTGCTATCCCTGGCCTCTGATGTGCTAGGTTTGCTTGCTGTGTTGTTGCTACGAGCCAACTAGCTATCTTCGCACCCGCAAAAGCGGGTCATAAGTGTCGTGAGGGCTGCCATGGATTTTGGCTTCTCTTGGCCGAGATGTCGGGCGAGCCACTCGTCACGGATGTTATGTTTAAAGGCTGCTAGGGCTTCGGCATCCGGACAGTCGACAATTTGGTTCTTTTTAGTTAGGAAACGAGTCCAGAATTTCCTGGCTGACTCTCCGGGCTGTTGTGTTATGTGACTTAAATCGTCAGCATCCGGTGGTCGCACATAAGTGCCCTGGAAATTGTGCAGGAATGCGTCTGCCAGGTTCTCCCAACTTCCAATGGAGTTTGCTGGCAAGCTATTCAGCCAATGCCGAGCCGGCCCTTTGAGTTTTAGCGGGAGATACTTGATGGCGTGTAGATCATCCCCGCGGGCCATGTGAATGTGGAGGAAGAAGTCTTCTATCCATACCGCGGTGTCTGTAGTACCATCATATGATTCAATGTTTATGGGTTAAAACCCTTCTGGGAATTCGTGATCCATTACTTCATCAGTGAAGCATAGGGGGTGTGTGGCACCTCTGTGTCGGGCTATGTCGCGACACAGTTCATACGAGTCTTGTCTGCTGTATTCAGCCCGGACGGATTTGCTTTTAGTGTATCTGGCGTGACGATCTTCGTCACGCGTTGGGGCGCGCCCCCGTGACCCGTAGATCGATCTTGTATGTCCTGCTTTGTTTTCCAATACGTCTCGCAGGTCCTGCATGTTGCCCCGGGCCTTGGTGTTTTTGTTTGTCTGGCGATGGGGTGCGGGCTGGACTTCGGGCTGATATGCCCCTCTGTCTCGGCCACGAGGTGGCCGATCAGCCGCATCATACGCTGGTAATGTAGGTTTTAATGCTTCCTCCTCGAGTTGGGGTAGCAACCTGCGCTTTGGGTAACTCTTGGTTGGGCGCTCGAGTTCGTATTCCTCGGCCGCCAGGACCTCAGTCCATCTATCCGCTAGCAGATCTTGATCAGCTCGAAGCTGTTGTTGCTTTTTCTTCAGGCTATTTGCTGTGGCTATAAGCCGACGCTTGAAGCGCTCCTGCTCGACGGGATCCTCAGGCACGATAAATTCTTCGTCGCCGAGGCTCACCTCGTCTTCGGAGAGAGGCATGTAATTGTCATCCTCTGATTCTCCGTCTGCTGCCTGTTCCTGAGGGCTAGCTTGTTCATCCTCCCGCTCGAGGTCTGGCTAGAGGGGATTGTCTTCGTCTTCGGCACTATCCGGAGCGTTATTGTCTCTTGTGCCGGTATCGCTGCTTTTGCTATGGCGGGACTTAGAGCGGCGCCGCTGGCGCCGGTGCTTGGATTGCTTCTTGGAGGGATTATCCTCTGTTGCCTTATCGCCATCGCCTTCTTTGGGGGTGTCCACCATGTATATATATCATATGATGAGGTGGCAGTCCAGCGCCCTGTGGATGGTGGTTCCTGTTCGTCTCCTGCATCGTCGTCCATACCGTCGATGTCTTGGGAGCCAAAATCGAGCATGTCGGTTAAATCGTCAATAGTGGCTACTAAGTGGGTGGTGGGTGGGGAGCGAATTTCTTCGTCGTCCGCATCCCATTCTAGCCGGACATAGTTCGGCCAAGGGTCTCCTGACAAGGAGAGAGACCTCAATGAGTTTAGCATGTCGCCCAGTGCTGAGTGCTGAAAGATATCCGCAGAGGAAAACTCCATGATCGGTGCCCAATCAGATTTGATAGGCACGGACGCAGGCGGTTCGGAGCCCGTGGCCGGGGACGAATCCAAGTGTCCGGCAACACGGGCCTCATAGGAAGTGAAGTCAGCATTCGGCTCTATCGCCGCTGAGTGCGCGGCCTTCGTGGCGGGGTCCATCCACCCGTCCTCGGACGGCGCAATCTGTTCCGGATTGAGGGCCGGAGTAGTTGTAGGTGTGATCTCCCGAACACTATCCAACGGCAGAGCTAAGTCATGCTTGTCGTGACTGTGCAGCACACCTGACATGGGCTCGAATCCGTCGAAGATCAAGTCTCCGCGGATGTCGGCAGTATAGTTCAAGTTTCCAAACCTGACCTGATGGCCAGGGGTGTAGCTCTCGATCTGCTCTAGATGGCCAAGCGAGTTGGCCCGCAGTACGAAGCCGCCGAATATGAAGATCTGTTCGGGGAGGAAAGCCTCGCCCTGGATCGCATCGTTGCCGATGATCGAAGGAGCCATCAAGCCTTTATCGCGACGACACAGTGGAACTCTCAATGAAAGCACCAATGTCGGTGTCAAAACCGGCGGATCTCGGGTAGGGGTCCCGAACTGTGCGTCTAAGGCGGATGGTAACAGGAGGCGGGGGACACAATGTTTACCCAGGTTCGGGCCCTCTCGATGGAGGTAATACCCTACTTCCTGCTTGATTGATCTTGATGATATGAGTATTACAAGAGTTGATCTACCACGAGATCGTAGAGGCTAAACCCTAGAAGCTAGCCTATGATTATGATTGTTGTTCCTGTCCTACGGACTAAACCCTCCGGTTTATATAGACACCGGAGGGGGCTAGGGTTACACAGAGTCGGTTACAAGGGAGGAGATCTACATATCCGTATTGCCAAGCTTGCCTTCCACGCAAAGGAGAGTCCCATCCGGACACGGGACGAAGTCTTCAATCTTGTATCTTCATAGTCCAACAGTCTGGCAGAAGTATATAGTCCGGCTGTCCGAGGACCCCCTAATCCAGGACTCCCTCAGTAGAAGCCCACCACATCTATGATGATACCGGGTTATGTCACAATTATCATCATAGAAGTGTCATAAGCATGACAGAAAAAAATCATTCGGCCCAAAATGTCACGGATGTGTCTTTTTTTGTAGTGTCCCCACCCCGAAGCCTGGCGAAAAGGTCGTTTTCATCCCTTGTTTCTTCCGAGGGCTAGGTTTCCCCTCCATCCCTTCGTCTAAGGTCTCATGTTCTATTACGGGCTACATTTCCATGATCTAGCCCCAAATTCCTTCCTCCAAATATAGGCGTTTATCGTCATGTGCGAGGCTCTTCTCCGCATCCCCCCACACTTCGGCCTATGGCTCAAGGTCTTCAATCTGAAGCCGAAGGTGGTCGATGGGCCGCATGTGGACTGCGGCAGAGCTATGGTAAGCAAGCTCACCAACGCCGTCTGGCCCAAAGGGGCATTCGTCGAAACTGTCAAGGTCTGGCAGCACGAGTGGTTCTACATCACCGAACCCCGTGATGCCAAATGGGCGGCCACTCCTGACTTCAGATCCGGACCCCCATGAGGCTCACCTCATGGACCGCCAAGGGCCTTCATTGGGGGTCCCAACCAGAGGTGAAGATGCTGCAGAAGTGCATCTCCAATGTGCTGGGCGCGAACACCGGACTCACAAACGTGATCCAGGTGATGATTTTCCGTCGTGTCCTCCCCTGCCAACTCCGGGCCTCCCCCATGTGGGAGTTCAATCCGGACGAACCACAGACCTTGAAGCTCTTCTTCGGCACCACGCACGAAGATATATGGAAGCATCTTTTCAGGGCCCAAAAGAGTTGGCCAATGAAGACCGAAGACATTGGTCTCGACAGCGAGAACCCAACCTCGGCGGTAAGCATAACCTTTCCGAAGACTTATCTGGCTAACACTTCGGATGATGATGAAGATTTACATTTATCCTTTTTCCGTGCAGGGCTGGACGGCGAAGGCGGAGCGGATTAACTGCCTGACGCAGCTTCTACCCAGCCACCTCCCAGCTGATAGAAATGCTGGTCCTGGCGCCATATCAAGCGCCGGAGAAGAAGGCCAAGAAGAAGAAGGGCAAGGAGACCAAAGGCGGCCCCCGCCACAAAGGTCCTTCGGAGGCTATGTCCGGAGAGACCGAAGCCCTCTCCTCCCACGAGGGAGACGAGGAAGAAGAAGAGGAAGAGGAGGTGGAAAGTGACTTCCCTCGTAAGGGGAGGAAGAAGAAGAGGGCGGCCTCCATAGACGCGAAGGGGGAGGCACCCAAGAGGGGGAAGGTGATCCTCCAGGACAATTCGGACTCAGATGCCGAACTGGTCCGCAAGAAGCCTCCAAGGGCGAAGCTCCTGGCGAATCATAAGTATTCAGATACTCATTGTTTATCTTTAATTCTACCTTTCTATTATATAAGCCATTTTGCTATGTGCCTTTCAGCCCTCCATGCGAGCTTCCGAACACTCTGCTATCGGAGGGGAGCTCTCTGCCACCTGAGATGGCAGAGAGCGAGACGCTGCCACGAGCCTCCTCGCCTGTTACCATGGATGACACTGAGGTGTTATCCCGGAGGACCTCTCCTGGCCAAGGAGGGGCGGGCGAGGCTGTCGAGAAGGCGCACGAGGTTAATACCTCGGTCGCCGAAGACATAGTGGAGGCGACCCCTATGACGACCGACGGTGGGGACCCCCAACAATCTGGGCCCCAGCCGGACACCATTCCAGAACCCAATGCGGCTCCAGGATCAGGTGGGCAACCCCCTTTGAAAGAGGGGGGAGCATCAGCTCCATCGGCGACCTCTAACAATCCAAAGGCGCCGAACACTCTAACGGAAGCACTGCAACGTGCTTCCATCATAGAGGACCACCGCAGTAGAAAAGGTTCAGTCTCCTAAGAGCGGACAGAATGAAACCTTCCACAGCTTACTGACAGGCTTCGACGTATACGACGTAATGCTCTAAACGCTTTTCCATATGTAAAGGAATATACCTGTATACAGATAGTAGCCCCTGAGGCTCTGTCCGGTGTAAAAGAGACCGGACAGAGAATCCACATAAAATTCGGGAAACTAAGTCCTCCGTTTATATAGACACCGGGAGGATGCTACCTCTTGAGCACTGCGTTGGTTTTCCCTTGAAGAGGAAAGGGTGATGCAGCAAAGTAGCGTAAGTATTTCCCTCAGTTTTTGAGAACCAAGGTATCAATCCAGTAGGACGCCATGCTTAAGTCCCTTGCACCTACACAAACAAATAAGAACCTTGCAACCAACGCGATAAAGGGGTTCTCAATCCCTTCACGGCCACTTGCAAAAGTGAGATCTGATAGAGATGATAAGATAATTTTTTTGGTATTTTTATGATAAAGATTGAAAGTAAAGATTGCAAAATAAACAAAGATAGAAATAGCTTGTTGATGGAAGATTAATATGATGGAAAATAGACCCGGGGGCCATAGGTTTCACTAGTGGCTTCTCTCAAGATAGCATAAGTATTACAGTGGGTGAACAAATTACTATCGAGCAATTGATAGAAAAGTGCATAATTATGAGAATATCTAGGCATGATCATGTATATAGGCATCACGTCCGCGACAAGTAGACCGAACGATTCTGCATCTACTACTACTACTCCACACATCGACCGCTATCCAGCATGCATCTAGAGTATTAAGTTCATAAGAACAGAGTAACGCATTAGGCAAGATGACATGATGTAGAGGGATAAACTCAAGCAATATGATATAAACCCCATCTTTTTATCCTCGATGGCAACAATACAATACGTGCCTTGCTGCCCCTGCTGTCACTGGGAAAGGACACCGCAAGATTGAACCCAAAGCTAAGCACTTCTCCCATTGCAAGAAAGATCAATCTAGTAGGCCAAACCAAACTGATAATTCGAAGAGACTTGCAAAGATAACAAATCATACATATAAGAATTCAGAGAAGAACCAAATATTGTTCATAGATAATCTTGATCATAAACCCACAATTCATCGGATCTCGACAAACACACCGCAAAAGAAGATTACATCGAATAGATCTCCAAGAGAATCGAGGAGAACTTTGTATTGAGATCCAAAGAGAGATAAGAAGCCATCTAGCAAATAACTATGGACCCAAAGGTCTGAGGTAAACTACTCACACATCATCGGAGAGGCTATGGTGTTGATGTAGAAGCCCTCCGTGATCAATGCCCCCTCTGGCAGGATGCCGGAAAAGGCCCCAAGATGGGATCTCACAGGTACAGAAGGTTGCAGCGATGGAATTAGGTTTTCGTGGTGCCCTTCGATGGTTTGGGGGTACGTAGGTATATATATGAGGAAGAAGTAGGTTGGTGGAGCCACAAGGGGCCCACGAGAGTGGAGGGCGCGCCCAGGGGGTAGGCGCGCCCCCTACCTCATGGCCTCCTAGTTGGTTGCTTGACGTCCACTCCAAGTCCTCTGGATCATGTTTGTTCCAAAAATCATGCTCCCGAAGGTTTCATTCCGTTTGGACTCCGTTTGATATCCTTTTTTTGCACAACACTGAAATAGGCAAAAAAACAGCAATTTGGGCTGGCCCTCCGGTTAATAGGTTAGTCCCAAAAATAATATAAAAGTGTATAATAAAGCCCATTAAACATCCAAAACAGATATATAATAGCATGGAACAATAAAAAATTATAGATACGTTGGAGACGTATCAAGCATCCCCAAGCTTAATTCCTGCTCGTCCTCGAGTAGGTAAATGATAAAAACAGAATTTTTGATGTGGAATGCTACTTAGCATAATTTCAATGTAATTTCTTTTATTGTGGCATGAATATTCAGATCCGAAAGATTCAAGATAAAAGTTTAATATTGACATAAAAAATAATACTTCAAGCATACTAACAAAGCAATTATGTCTTCTCAAAATAACATGGCCAAAGAAAGTTATCCCTACAAAATCATATAGTCTGGCCATGCTCTATCTTCACACACAAAATCTTAATCATGCACAACCCCGATGACAAGCCAGCAATTGTTTCATACTTTTGATGTCTCAAACTTTTTCAACCTTCACGCAATACATGAGCGTGAGCCATGGATATAGCACTATGGGTGGAATAAAGTATAATGATGGGGGTTATGAGAGAAGACAAAAAGGTAGAAAGTCTCACATTGACGCGGCTAATCAATAGGCTATGGAGATGCCCATCAATTGATGTCAATGAGAGGAGTAGGGATTGCCATTCAACGGACGCACTAGAGCTATAAATATATGAAAGCTCAACAAAAGTAACTAAGTGGGTGTGCATCCAACTTGCTTGCTCACGAAGACCTAGGGCATTTTGAGGAAGCCCATCATTGGAATATACAAGCCAAGTTCTATAATGAAAATTCCCACTAGTATATGAAAGTGACAACATAGGAGACTCTCTATCATGAAGATCACGGTGCTACTTTGAAGCACAAGTGTGGAAAAAGGATAGTAACATTGTCCCTTCTCTCTTTTTCTCTCATTTTTTTTCCTTTTTTTTCTTTGGCCTCTTTTTTTATTTAGTCCGGAATCTCATCCCGACTTGTGGGGGAATCATAGTCTCCATCATCCTTTCCTCACATGGGACAATGCTCTAATAATGATGATCATCACACTTTTATTACTTACAACTCAAGAATTACAACTCAATACTTAGAACAAAATATGACTCTATGTGAATGCCTTCGGCGGTGTACCGGGATATGCAATGAATCAAGAGTGACATGTATGAAAAATTATGAATGGTGGCTTTGCCACAAATACGATGTCAACTACATGATCATGCAAAGAAATATGACAATGATGAAGCGTGTCATAATAAACGAAACGGTGGAAAGTTGCATGGAAATATATCTCGGAATGGCTATGGAAATGCCATGATAGGTAGGTATGGTGTCTGTTTTGAGGAAGATATAAGGAGGTTTATGTGTGATAGAGCGTATCATATCACGGGGTTTGGATGCACCGGCGAAGTTTGCACCAACTCTCAAGGAGAGAAAGGGCAATGCGCGGTACCGTAGAGGCTAGAAAATTGTGGAAGGTTGAGAGTGCGTATAATCCGTGGACTCACATTAGTCATAAAGAACTCATATACTTATTGCAAAAGTTTATTAGCCCTCGAAGCAAAGTACTACTACGCATGCCCCTAGAGGGATAGGTTGGTAGGAAAAGACCATCGCTCGTCCCCGACCGCCACTCATAAGGAAAGCAATAAAAAGAACACCTTATGTGTAAAAATTGTCAGACAACTTTTTACCATACGTGCATGCTACGGGACTTTCCAACCTTAACACAAGTATTTCTCAGTTTCACAATTACTCAACTAGCACACTCTAATATTACCACCTTTATATCTCAAAACACTTATCAAGTATCAAACTTCTCATGATATTCAATGAACTCAATATGGAAGATTAATTTCACAATAAAAGCAAATTACCATGCTATTTAAGACTCTCAAAATAATATAAGTGAAGCATGAGAGATCAATAATTTCTATAACATACAACCACCACCGTGCTCTAAAAGATATAAGTGACGCACATAGAGTATTCTAACAAATTCCGAATCATGTGTGTCTCTCTCAAAAGGTGTGTACAGCGAGGATGATTGTGACAAACTAAAAATCAAAGACTCAAATCATACAAGACGCTCCAAGCAAAACACATATCATGTGGTGAATAAAAATATAGCTCCAAGTAAAGTTACCGATAGACGAAGACGAAAGAGGGGATGCCTTCCGGGGCATCCCCAAGCTTAAGCTTTTGGATATCCTTGAATATTACCTTGGGGTGGCCTTGGCATCCCCAAGCTTAGGCTCTTGCCAATCCTTGTTTCATAATCCATCAAATCTTTACCCAAAACATGAAAACTTCACAACACAAAACTCAACAGAAAATCTCATGAGCTCCGTTAGTATAAGAAAACAAATCACCACTTCAAGGTACTGTAATGAACTCATTCTTTATTTATATTGGTGTTAAACGCACTGTATTCCAACTTCTCTATGGTTCATACCCCCCGATACTAGCCATAGATTCATCAAAATAAGCAAACAACACACGAAAACAGAATCTGTCAAAAACAGAACAGTCTGTAGTAATCTGGACCAAACGTATACTTCTGTAACTCCAAAAATTCTAAAATAAATTGTGGACGTGTGGAATTTGTCTATTAATCATCTTCAAAAAGAATCAACCTAAAATCACTCTCCAGTAAACAATGGGAGCTAATCTCGTGAGCGCTAAAGTTTCTTTTTTTTACAGCAAGATCATAAACACTTCACCCAAGTCTTCCCAAAGGTTCTACTTGGCACAAACACTAACTAAAACATAAAACCACATCTAAACAGAAGCTAGATGAATTATTTATTACTAAACAGAAACAAAAATAAAATTGGGTTGCCTCCCAACAAGCGCTATCGTTTAACACCCCTAGCTAGGCATTGATAATTTTAATGATGCTCACAAGAAAGATAGCAATTGAAACATAAACAGAGCATCATATAGCATGTGAAAAACACATCTAAGTCTAACATACTTCCTATGCATAAGCATCTTATAGGCAAACAAATTATCAAGGCAAGCAAATCCTAGCATATGCAAAGGAGAAGAAAGAAACAAGATCAATCTCAACAAAAAGAGAGGTAATTTAGTAACATGAAAATTTCTACAACCATATTTTCCTCTCTCATAATAATTACATGTAGGATCATAAGCAAATTCAACAATATAGCTATCAAAAAACATATTCTAACACGATCCACATGTATGCAAAGTTGACACTCTTCCAAAATAGTGGGATTAACATTAACTAAAGTCATGACCTCTCCAAACCCACTTTTATCAAAAACTTCATAACATTGAACATTCTTCAAATATGTGGGATCTAAAGTTGACACTCTTCCAAACCCACTTTCAACATTATTGCAAGCACTATTATCAATCTCATATTCATCATGGGGCTTAAATAAATTTTCAAGATCATAAGAAGAATCACCCTAATCATGATCATTGCAACATGTAGTAGACATAGCAAAACTAGCATCCCCAAGCTTAGTGTTTTGCATATTATTAGCAAAATTGACATCAAGAGAATTTATAATAACATCATTGCAATCATGCTTTTGATTTGCAGACTAAGGCATAGCCTAGTGGTGGGAAGGGGTCGATGCCTTCCCACCCACCCAGGTTCAAGGCATGGTACTTGCAATTTGGGTTTGTTGCACCCATTATACTGTGGGGGTTCCCTTACAGTCTTTCTGTCAAAAAATCATGCTTTTGATTCAAGGAACTATCAAGTATGGGTGCAATAGCAATAATCTCATGTTTAACATAAGGAACTATAGCAAATTCATCTCCATAAATATTGGAATCATGGCCATAAGAATAGCAAGCATCATGTTCATCAAGGGATATTTCAATCAAATCGTAGGAATCATAATTATCTATAGATTCGTGCATATCAGTATTTTCTTCCAAAGCAATGGTCATTCTCTCAATAAATTCCTTAACATAGGCATTATGAGCATAGTTTTCATAACAATATTTAAGTATGTCGGAATTTTCAGATTTGTAGAGAGTAATATCATACTTTTCAATCAAAGAAGCAACTTCATGAGCACCCTTAAAAATGAAAAATTCTTCAATTTGTTCGATATCATAGTAACTATAAACACCCTTTTCATAAGAAGATAAGATTTCATTATCATTAAACTCACATAGGTAGGGAAGGTGTTTTTTAGGGTTCTTAGAGCAACAAGTAAAATCATAAATTTCACAAAGATTCCAAGCATAGCATAGCAAACTATTTATTTGATACCATAAGAGCTTCCCCTTTTCAGACAAACGATGACGCACAAAATGAGCATGCTCATCTAAAGATTCTCCCTCAACTAAACTAGTTGGGGTTTCAGCACGAGCACAAATAGATCGAAGATGATCCAAGTAGAACACTTTAAGTGGATCCATATCAATAGATTTTTAGCAAGCAAATAGAAGGCACATGGAAACGCAAACAAAAAGACATACGAGAAGAAGGCGAAGAAAAGGCAAAGGTGAAGTGGGGGAGAGGAAAACGAGAGGCAAATGGCAAATAATGTAATGCGAGGGATAAGAGTTTGTGATGGGTACTTGGTATGTCTTAACTTGACTTGACTTGGCGTAAGCCTCCCCGGCAACGGTGCCAGAAATCCTTCTTGCTACCTCTTGAGCATGCGTTGGTTTTCCTTTGAAGAGGAAAGGGTGATGCAGTAAAGTAGCGTAACTATTTCCCTCAGTTTTTGAGAACCAAGGTATCAATCCAGTAGGAGGTTACACGCAAGTCACCTTGTACCTGCACAAACAAATAAGAACTTTGCAACCAACGCGATAAAGGGGTTGTCAATCCCTTCACGGCCACTTGCAAAAGTGAGATCTGATAGAGATAATAAGATAAATATTTTTGGTATTTTTATGATATAGATTGGAAAGTAAAGATTGCAAAATAAATGGCGGAAGAAATAGTAAATTGATAGGAAAATAATATGATCGAAGATAGACCCGGGGGCCATAGGTTTCACTAGTGGCTTCTCTCAAGATAGCAAATTCTATGGTGGGTGAACAAATTACTATCGAGCAATTGATAGAAAAGCGCATAGTTATGAGAATATCTAGGCATGATCATGTATATAGGCATCACGTCCGCGACAAGTAGACCGAAATGATTCTGCATCTACTATTACTACTCCACACATCAACCACTATCCAGCATGCATCTAGAGTATTAAGTTCATAAGAACAGAGTAACGCATTAGGCAAGATGACATGATGTTGAGGGATAAACTCAAGCAATATGATATAAACCCCATCTTTTTATCCTCGATGGCAACAATACAATACGTGCCTTGTTGCCCCTGCTGTCACTGGGAAAGGACACCGCAAGATTGAACCCAAAGCTAAGCACATCTCCCATTGCAAGAAAGATAAATCTAGTAGGCCAAAACAAACTGATAATTCGAAGAGACTTGCAAAGATAACAAATCATACATATAAGAATTCAGAGAAGAACCAAATATTGTTCATAGATAATCTTGACCATAAACCCACAATTCATCGGATCTCGACAAACACACCACAGAAAGAATTACATCGAATAGATCTCCAAGAGAATCGAGGAGAACTTTGTATTGAGATCCAAAAAGAGAGAAGGAGCCATCTAGCTAATAACTATGGACCCGAAGGTCTGTGGTAAACTACTCACACATCATCGGAGAGGCTATGGTGTTGATGTAGAAGCCCTCCCTGATCGATTCCCCCTCCGGTGGAGCATCGGAAAAGGCCCCAAGATGGGATCTCACGGGTACAGAAGGTTGCGGCAGTGGAAATAGGGTTTCGTGGTGCTCTCAGATGTTTTCGGGGTATATGAGTATATATAGGCGAAGGGAGGAGGTCAGTGGAGCCACGAAGGGCCCACGAGGGTGGGGCGCGCCTACCCCCCTGGGCGCGCCTCCCTGCCTCGTGGCTTCCTCGTTGCTTCCTTGACGTCCACTCCAAGTCTCCTGGATTACGTTTGTTCCAAAAATAACTCTCCCGAAAGTTTCATTCTGTTTGGATTCCGTTTTATATTCCTTTTCTGCGAAACACTGAAATAGGAAAAACAGCAATTTGCACTGGGCCTTTGGTTAGTAGGTTAGTCCCAAAAATAATATAAAAGTGTATAATAAAGCCCATTAAACTTCCAAAACAAATAATATAATAGCATGGAACAATCAAAAATTATAGATACGTTGGAGATGTATCAGCAACCGACCAGGCCGCTGAAGTTTCCGAACTCAATCGGAAGCTTAAGTTGGCCGATGAAGAAATCGACCGCCTTAACAAGCGGTTCGATGAGACACAAGGTATGCATATAGTGTTAAAAGTTTAGTTGTATATCATAACTGATAGTTATTTCAGAGACTAACTCATGAAATGCTTTGATTATGAGCATATTTTGGGGCAGCTGAGGTCGAGACCCTCAAAAGCGCCCATGCCCAAGCCTAACCAGAGGCGAAGGCAAACAAGGCAGCCGCTGACAAAGCGGCCGCAGAACTGAAGGCCGAGGAGGCCGCCCGCCACCAACACGAAGCTCGGGTGGCCGAAGTCGAGCAGGAGCTGAAGGACGCCATCCTCAAATGCGAGGAGTTAGAGGAGAAGACTTCGGCCCAATCGTCCGAAGTTGCCAAAGCCCTCCAGGAGGCTAGAGAGGCGCGGGTCGAGTCCCGGAGTGCTCGCGAAGAGATCCGTTAGGCGAAGCAGATAGTGGCTGGTAAGGCCTTTCTTTTGCAGAGTATTTTTGGAGGTCAAAGATATGCTTTGCTTACTTGAGTATGGAGTTCTCCAGATGCGTTTGTGGATCTTCCGAGGAGTGCTGCCAATGCCGCACAGTTCTTCCGAGCCCAGGAGGGGAACTCAACCGAGAAGCTATTCTGGTCGCAGTATCTTGCGCCGGAGCACCCGACGCCCCTGAACGACCAGCTAAAGCAGCTGATGGAGCTGCATAGGGTGGCCGGTTTGGCCATGAAGGATTTAATAGTCCGGCTTTGGCCAGCCGAACCCATTCCCAGTAGCTACTTCGGTTTGGTGAAGCGGCTCGTCGACGCGCTGCCCCGGATTGATGTTGCGAAGCGTTCGGCCTGCATAGAGGGTGCCCAGATGGCCTTCGCACGCGTCAAGATGCACTGGGCAAAGATGAAGGCCACCGACGTGGGGACCGCAGGCCCGCCCGAAGGCAAGGACCACCGCAAGCCGGAGAGGTACTTCGAGGACGTCCTGGCGGGGGCCCGAATAGTAGAGGGCGAGTTCTCTAAGGACGTGATATTTGATTAGGTGGTGCGGGCTGTAAATAATATGTTATGATCCCATGCTTGTAATATATGTGCGCCTTTTTATCTTAAGCAATTTTCCTCCTGTGCGGACGTTTAATTTTGAAAGTGGCCAGTCGTCGGCTTCAGCCCCCACGCAGAAGCTACGGGGGTGTTCGGCGTAACAAGTGACTGCACTTTATCCAACGTCTTGGTCCATAAAGGAGGCGTCCGCGGGGTGAACCAGGCAATCAGACTATGCGGCTCTATTACTTTCACTTTTTTGAGCAAACACAGTGGGGAAAAAACCACTGTAACTCTGATTTTCATTGATAAAGATAAAGTTACATCAACTGTACAATGATCATGGAAAAAGAAGAGAATCACAAGTAGTCTAGCCAGCTCTGCATTCCTTCCTTCAAGCTAGGTTTTGCTTTCTTGATGATCATGCCAAAGTGTTCTTTGAAAGAACTTATACAATATGCCATATTCTTTTCCTTGTGATCAAATATGATACCATTCCTGTGTTTCCATAAGCTCCAACAACCTGCAATCAAGCATTCCTTATAGCACATAATATTGTTGTGCCTTCTGCCATCCAACAACATATCAAGGAGATCATAGTCTGTATTCCATTGGAATCCAATGTTCATCCAGAAATTCTGACTAAAATCACAGCTGAAAAATAGATGCATCAAGTGTTCATTGGGTTCATCATCACATAAAACACATGAAGTAGATTGGATGTGGAAACTCTTCCTGGTTAGGAGAACTCTTGTGTTAAGCCTGTCCTGCAGGAGTAACCAGAAGAAGAACTTTTGCTTAGGCAGAGTGCATGATTTCCATATCCATTGGAATGGCTTAGGTGCATCCATAGGTTTGCCAATGTATTCCAAATATATTCTTTTGTTGGAGTATTTAGCACCACCCCAATAGAAGTTCCAAGTGTCAGGTTGATCCTGGTTCTCTCTATCATTAATTAAACCTTTTAACTGGATACTTTGCTGAACAGCAATACTAGACATTGGCAGGTGAAACAACTCATAAAAGCTATCATAATCAAGATTACTAGCCTCCTTTAGAGCGATACTGGAATTCTTAGCATATGAGAATAATTGGGCCATCATGGTGGTCAATGGTTGGGAACACCATTTGTCAGACCAAAGCATGATGGTATTACCTTGTCCAGCAGTACAGATAGTCATTTCTTTGAATTTCTCCATGATAGAACAACAATCCCTCGACCAAAAAGATCCCACTCTGGTAGGAAAACTTGGTAATTCTCCATTGTTATAGTAATTATTCCATATCAGCCTCACCCATGGGATATCCTGTTTATTGAAGAATTTTTAGAGGAATTTAGTGAGGAGTGCCTTGTTTTGCATTCTGAGATCAAGCACCCCTAATCCACCTGCTTTTTTTGGAAGATAGACCTTGTCCCATTTAACCAGACAGCTGCCATGTTTGTTGATATCTTTACCATACCAGAGGAAACTTCTACCAGATTTCTCAAAATGATCCAGGATGGTGAAAGGTACTCTGATGCGACACATAGCAAAAATAGGCAGTGCAGAAACAATTGCCTTCAGGTGTGTGAGTCTACCAGAGTATGTCATCATAGATGCAATGCCAGACAGTCTAGTGTCCAGTCTAGAGACCATGGGCATTAAATCAATAACTTTAGGTCTGGTAGACCCCATAGGTAGTCCCAGATATGTGAAGGGCATTGCTTCCCTTTTGCAATAGAAAATGTTTGCCAAGTCTTGAGCTCTCTAATCAGAAATATTTATAGGGACAATTGAGGATTTGCTGTAGTTGACTATAAGTCAAGTGAATGCTGAGAATTTCTCTAAGATGTCAGTGAAGATTCTGATTTGATCTACATCTGCTGGAAGAATAATTAAAGTGTCATCAGCATACTGGATAATAGGGTAGGATTCAGTGTTATTTGTGTCAATTGGTAAATTGACAATTCCCTCTCTCCAAGCCTCATTGACCATAATTTGCAGCAGTTCTCCAACCATGGCATATAGTAAGGGAGAGAAAGGATCCCCTTGCCTTACCCCACATTTACAGTGAATGGTTTTCCCAAGGACCCCATTCAAATTAACAGAGGTGGTAGCTGAGGTCAGAATCATGTTAACCCACCTGATCCACTTATCACTGAATCTAAGATGTTTCATCATAAACAGAATGGCATTGTAGCTCACTTTATCAAAAGCCTTCACAAAGTCAATTTTAAATATAATGATCTCTTTTTTAGATTTGTGGCACATATGGATGTATTCAAAACTCCAGGCCAAGCAGTCTTGGATATTCCTTGTTTTAATAAAACCATATTGGTTCTTGCTGACCCTGGAAAGGATAATTGGTTGAACTCTATTAGCAAGTAATTTTGTGAGAATCTTAATGGGCATACTTCCCAAAGAGATAGGTGACACGTCTCCAACGTATCTATAATTTTATTGTTCCATGCTATATTATATTCTGTTTTGGATGTTTAATGGGCTTTATTATACACTTTTATATTATTTTTGGGACTAACCTATTAACCGGAGGCCCAGCCCAAATTGTTGATTTTTGCATATTTCAGTGTTTCGCAGAAAAAGAATATCAAACGGAGTCCAAACGGAATGAAACCTTCGGGAACGTGATTTTCGGAACAAACGTGATCCAGAGGACTTGGAGTCCACGTAAAGAAATCAACGAGGAGAGCACGAGGCAGGGGGGCGCGCCCTCCACCCTCGTGGGCCCCACGTTGCTCCACCGATGTACTTCTTCCTCCTATATATACCTACGTACCCCCAAACCATCGGAGGCATCAACGAAAACCTAATTCCACCGCCGCAACCTTCTGTACCCATTAGATCCCATCTTGGGGCCTTTTCCGGCGCTCCGCCGGAGGGGGCATTGATCACGGAGGGCTTCTACATCAACACCGTAGCCTCTCTGATAATGTGTGAGTAGTTTACCTCAGACCTTCGGGTCCATAGTTATTAGCTAGATGGCTTCTTCTCTCTCTTTGGATCTCAATACAAAGTTCTCCTCGATTCTCTTGGAGATCTATTCAATGTAATTTTCTTTTGCGGTGTGTTTGTCGAGACCGATGAATTGTGGGTTTATGATCAAGTTTATCTATGAACAACTCCTCTGAATTCTTTTATGTATGATTGGTTATCTTTGCAAGTCTCTTTGAATTATCAGTTTGGTTTGGGCTACTAGATTGATCTTTCTTGCAATGGGACAAGTGTTTAGCTTTGGGTTCAATCGAGCGGTGCTCGATCCCAGTGACAGAAAGGGAAACGACACGTATTGTATTGTTGCCATTGAGGATAAATAGATGGGGTTTATATAAGATTGCATGTGTTTATCCCTCTACATCATGTCATCTTACTTAAAGCGTTACTCCGTTCTTATGAACTTAATACTCTAGATGCATGCTGGATAGCGGTCGATGTGTGGAGTAATAGTAGTAGATGCAGAATCAATTCGGTCTACTTGTCGCGGACGTGATGCCTATATACATGATCATACCTAGATATTCTCATAACTATGCTCAATTCTATCAATTGCTCGACAGTAATTTGTTCACCCACCGTAATACTTATGCTCTTGAGAGAAGCCACTAGTGAAACCTATGGCCCCCGGGTCTATTTTCCATCATATTAATCTTCCAACACTTAGCTATTTCTATTGCCGTTTATTTTACTTTGCATCTTTATTTATCATTATTATAAAAATACCAAAAATATTATCTTATCATATCTATCAGATCTCACTCTCGTAAGTGACCGTGAAGGGATTGACAACCCCTTTATTGCATTGGTTGCGAGGTTCTTATTTGTTTGTGTAGGTGCGTGGGACTCGAGCATGGTCTCCTACTGGATTGATACCTTGGTTCTCAAAAACTGAGGGAAATACTTACACTACTTTACTGCATCACCCTTTCCTCTTCAAGGGAAAACCAACACAGTGCTCAAGAGGTAGAAAGAAAGATTTCTGGCGCCGTTGCCGGGGAGATTCGCGCCAAGTCAAGTCAATTGAAGACATACCAAGTACCCATCACAAACTCTTATCCCTCGCATTACATTATTTTCCATTTGCCTCTCGTTTTCCTCTCCCCCACTTCACCCTTGCCGTTTTATTCGCCCTCTCTTTTCCGTTCGCCTCTTTTTCGCTTGCTTCTTGTTTGCTCGTGTGTTGGATTGCTTGCTTGTCACGATGGCTCAAGATAATACTAAATTGTGTGACTTTACCAATACCAACAACAATGATTTTCTTAGCACTCCGATTGCTCCTCTTACTGATGCTGAATCTTGCGAAATTAATGCTGCTTTGTTGAATCTTGTCATGAAAGATCAATTCGCCGGCCTTCCTAGTGAAGATGCCGCTACCCATCTAAATAGCTTCGTTGATTTGTGTGATATGCAAAAGAAGAAAGATGTGGACAATGATATTGTTAAATTGAAGCTATTTCCTTTTTCGCTTAGAGATCGCGCTAAAGTTTGGTTTTCATCTTTGCCTAAAAATAGTATTGATTCATGGAATAAGTGCAAAGATGCTTTTATCTCTAAGTATTTTCCTCCCGCTAAAATCATCTCTCTTAGAAACGATATCATCAATTTTAAGCAACTTGATCATGAACATGTTTCACAAGCTTGGGAGAGGATGAAATTAATGATACGTAATTGCCCTACACATGGTTTGAATCTTTGGATGATTATACAAAAATTTTATGCCGGATTGAATTTTGCTTCTAGAAATCTTTTAGATTCGGCCGCGGGAGGCACTTTTATGGAAATCACCTTAGGAGAAGCTACTAAACTCCTAGATAATATTATGGTTAATTATTCTCAATGGCACACCGAAAGATCTACTAATAAAAAAGTGCATGCAATAGAAGAAATTAATGTTTTGAGTGGAAAGATGGATGAACTTATGAAATTATTTGCTACTAAAAGTGTTTCTTCTGATCCTAATGATATGCCTTTGTCCACTTTGATTGAGAATAATAATGAATCTATGGATGTGAATTTTGTTGGTAGGAATAATTTTGGTAACAACGCGTATAGAGGAAACTTTAATCCTAGGCCATATCCTAGTAATTCCTCTAATAATTATGGTAATTCCTACAACAATTCTTATGGAAATTTTAATAAGATGCCCTCTGAATTTGAGACTAGTGTTAAGGAGTTTATGAATTCAAAAAATAATTTCAATGCTTTGCTTGAAGAAAAATTGCTTAAGGTTGATGAATTGGCTAGGGACGTTGATAGAATTTCTCTTGATGTTGATTCTTTGAAACTTAGATCTATTCCACCTAAGCATGATATCAATGAGTCTCTCAAAGCCATGAGAACTTCCATTGATGAGTGCAAGGAAAGAACCGCTAGGATGCGTGCTAAGAAAGATTGCTTTGTGAAAGTGTGTTCTTCTAGTTTCTATGAGAATAAAGATGAAGATCTAAAAGTTATTGATGTGTCTCCTATTAAATCTTTGTTTTGCAATATGAATCTTGATAATGATGGGACTGAATATGAGCCACCTTTACCTAGAAGGCGTTCCAAAAATTCGGAGTTTTTAGATCTTGATGCGAAATTGGGTATAAGTGGGATTGAAGAGATCAAAACTTTAGATATTAATGAACCCACTATTTTGGATCACAAGGAATTTAATTATGATAATTTCTCTTTGATATATTGTATTTCCTTGTTGCAATACGTGCTAAATTCTCCTCATGCTTATAGCCAAAATAAAGCTTTTACTAAACATATCATTGATGCTTTGATGCGATCTTATGAAGAAAAACTTGAGTTGGAAGTTTCTATCCCTAGAAAACTTTATGATGAGTGGGAACCTACTATTAAAATTAAAATTAAAGATCATGAATGCTATGCTTTGTGTGATTTGGGTGCTAGTGTTTCCACGATTCCAAAAACTTTGTGTGATTTGTTAGGTTTCCGCGAATTTGACAATTGTTCTTTAAACTTGCACCTTGCGGATTCCACCATTAAGAAACCTATGGGAATAATTAATGATGTTCTTATTGTTGCAAATAGGAACTTTGTACCCGTAGATTTTATTGTTCTTGATATAGATTGCAATCCTTCATGTCCTATTATTCTTGGTAGACCTTTCCTTAGAACGATTGGTGCAATTATTGATATGAAGGAAGGGAATATTAGATTCCAATTTCTGTTGGGAATATTAGATTCCAATTTCCGTTAAGGAAAGGCATGGAACACTTCCCTAGAAATAAGATTAAATTACCTTATGAATACATTATGAGAGCCACTTATGGATTGCCTACCAAAGATGGCAATACCTAGATCTATCCTTGCTTTTATGCCTAGCTAGGGGCGTTAAACGATAGCGCTTGTTGGGAGGCAACCCAATTTTATTTTAGTTTTTTTACTTTTTGCTTCTGTTTAGGAATAAATATTTGATCTAGCCTCTGGTTAGATTTGTTTTTATGTTTTAATTAGTGTTTTTGCCAAGTTAAACCTATAGGATCTTCTTGGATGATAGTTATTTGATCTTGCTGAAAATTCCAGAAACTTTCTGTTCACGAAAACAATTGTTAGAAATCACCAGAACGTGATAAAATACTGATTCAAATTGCAGTAGATCAATAAACAAATTATCTAGGTCTTCCTATTTTTGTAGATTTTTTTGAGTTCCAGAAGTTTGCGTTAGTTACAGATTACTACAGACTGTTCTGTTTTTGACAGATTCTGTTTTTCATGTGTTGTTTTCTTATTTTGATGAATCTATGGCTAGTAAAATAGTTTATAAACCATAGATAAGTTGTAATATAGTAGGTTTAACACCAATATAAATAAAGAATGAGTTCATTACAGTACCTTGAAGTTGTGTTTTGTTTTCTTTCGATAACGGAGCTCACGAGATTTTCTGCTAAGTTTTGTGTTGTGAAGTTTTCAAGTTTTGGGTAAAAGATTTGATGAATTATGGAACAAGGAGTGGCAAGAGCCTAAGCTTGGGGATGCCCATGGCACCCCAAGATAATCTAAGGACACCAAAAAGCCAAAGCTTGGGGATGCCCCGGAAGGCATCCCCTCTTTAGTCTTCGTCCATCGGTAACTTTACTTGGAGCTATATTTTTATTCGCCACATGATATGTGTTTTGCTTGGGGCGTCATGTATAATTTGAGTCTTTTATTTTTAGTTTACCACAATCATCCTTGCTGTACACACCTTTTGAGAGAGACACACATGATTCGAAATTTATTAGAACACTCTATGTGCTTCACTTATATCTTTTGAGCTATATAGTTTTTGCTCTAGTGCTTCACTTATATCTTTTAGAGCACGGTGGTGGATTTGTTTTATAGAAACTATTGTTCTCTCATGCTACACTTATATTATTTTGAGAGTCCTACAAAACAGAATGGTAATTTTCTTTAATTATGATAAGCATCCAAGATTAGTAAAAAAAATCTTATGAGTGCGTTGAATACTATGAGAAGTTTGATGCTTGATAATTGTTTTGAGATATGAAGATGGTGATATTAGAGTCATGCTAGTTGAGTAGTTGTGAATTTGAGAAATACTTGTGTTAAAGTTTGTGATTCCCGTAGCATGCATGTATGGTGAACCGTTATGTGATGAAGTCGGAGCATGATTTATTTATTGATTGTCTTCCTTATGAGTGGCGGTCGGGGACGAGCGATGGTCTTTTCCTACCAATCTATCCCCCTAGGAGCATGCGCGTAATACTTTGCTTTGATAACTCGTAGATTTTTGCAACAAGTATATGAGTTCTTTATGACTAATGTTGAGTCCATGGATTATACGCACTCTCTTCCTTCCACCATTGCTAGCCTCTCTAATACCGCGCACTTTTCGCCGGTATCATACACCCACCATATACCTTCCTCAAAACAGCCACCATACCTACCTATCATGGCATTTCCATAGCCATTCCGAGATATATTTCCATGCAACTTACCACCGTTCCGTTTACTATGACACGCTTCATCATTGTCATATTGCTTTGCATGATCATGTAGTTGACATCGTATTTGTGGCAAAGCCACCATTCATAATTCTTTCATACATGTCACTCTTGATTCATTGCATATCCCGGTACACTGCCGGAGGCATCCACATAGAGTCATATTTTGTTCTAAGTTTTGAGATGTAATTCTTGAGTTGTAAAGAAAATAAAAGTGTGATGATCATCATTATCAGAGCATTGTCCCAAGTGAGGAAAGGACGATGGAGACTATGATTCCCCCATAAGTCGGGATGAGACTCCGGACTAAAAAAAAGAAAAAAATGAGAGAAAAAGAGAGAAGGGACAATGCTACTATCCTTTTACCACAATTGTGCTTCAAAAGTAGCACCATGATCTTCATGATAGAGAGTCTCCTATGATATCACTTTCATATACTAGTGGGAAATTTTCATTATAGAACTTGGCTTGTATATTCCAATGATGGGCTTCCTCAAAATGCCCTAGGTCTTCGTGAGCAAGCAAGTTGGATGCACACCCACTTAGTTTCTTTTGTTGAGCTTTCATATACTTATAGCTCTAGTGCATCCGTTGCATGGCAATCCCTACTCACTCACATTGATATCTATTAATGGGCATCTCCATAGCCCGTTGATACGCCTTGTTGATGTGAGACTATCTTCTCCTTTTTTGTCTTCTCCACAACCACCATTCTATTCCACATATAGTGCTATGTCCATGGCTCACGCTCATGTATTGCGTGAAGATTGAAAAGTTTGAGAACACCAAAAGTTTGAAACAATTGCTTGGCTTGTCATCGGGGTTGTGCATGACTAAATACTTTGTGTGATGAAGATAGAGCATAGCCAGACTATATGATTTTGTAGGGATAACTTTCTTTGGCCATGTTATTTTGAGAAGACATAATTGCTTAGTTAGTATGCTTGAATTATTATTATTTTTATGTCGATATTAAACTTTTATCTTGAATCATTCGGATCTGAACATTCATACCACAATTAAGGGAATTACATTGAAAATTATGCCAAATAGCATTCCACATCAAAAATTCTGTTTTTATCATTTACCTACTCGAGGACGAGGAGGAATTAAGCTTGGGGGTGCTTGATACGTCTCCAACGTATCTATAATTTTTTATTGTTCCATGCTATATTATATTCTGTTTTGGATGTTTAATGGGATTTATTATACACTTTTATATTATTTTTGGGACTAACCTATTAACCGGAGGCCCAACCCAAATTGTTGTTTTTTCCTATTTCAGTGTTTCGCAGAAAAGAATACAAATGGAGTCCAAACGGAATGAAACCTTCGGGAACATGATTTTCGGAACAAAGGTGATCCAGATGACTTGGAGTCCACGTAAAGAAATCAACGAGGAGAGCACGAGGCAGGGGGCGCGCCTACCCCCCAGGCGCGCCCTCCACCCTTGTGGGGCCCACGTTGCTCCACCGACGTACTTCTTCCTTCTATATATACCTACGTACCCCCAAACCATCGGAGGCATCCACGAAAACCTAATTCAACTGCCGCAACCTTCTGTACCCGTGAGATCCCATCTTGGGGCCTTTTCCGGCGCTCCGCCGGAGGGGCATTGATCACGGAGGGCTTCTACATCAACACCGTAGCCTCTCCGATGATGTGTGAGTAGTTTACCTCACACCTTCGGGTCCATAGTTATTAGCTAGATGGCTTCTTCTCTCTCTTTGGATCTCAATACAAAGTTCTCCTTGATTCTCTTGGAGATCTATTCGATGTAATTTTCTTTTGCGGTGTGTTTGTCGAGACCGATGAATTGTGGGTTTATGATCAAGTTTATCTATGAACAATATTTGAATCTCCTCTGAATTCTTTTATGTATGATTGGTTATCTTTGCAAGTCTCTTCGAATTTTCAGTTTGGTTTGGCCTACTAGATTGATCTTTCTTGCAATGGGACAAGTGTTTAGCTTTGGGTTCAATCTTGCGATGCTCGATCCCAGTGACAGAAAGGGAAACGACACGTATTGTATTGTTGCCATCGAGGATAACAAGATGGGGTTTATATCATATTGCATGAGTTTATCCCTCTACATCATGTCATCTTACTTAAAGCGTTACTCCGTTCTTTTGAACTTAATACTCTAGATGCATGCTGGATAGCGGTCGATGTGTGGAGTAATAGTAGTAGATGCAGAATCGTTTTGGTCTACTTGTCGCGGACGTGATGCCTATATACATGATCATACCTAGATATTCTCATAACTATGCTCAATTCTATCAATTGCTCGATAGTAATTTGTTCACCCACCGTAATACTTATGCTCTTGAGAGAAGCCACTAGTTAAACCTATGGCCCCCGGGTCTATTTTCCATCATATTAATCTTCCAACACTTAGCTATTTCTATTGCCGTTTATTTTACTTTGCATCTTTATTTCTCTTTATTATAAAAATACCAAAAATATTATCTTATCATATCTATCAGATCTCGCTCTCGTAAGTGACCATTAAGGGATTGACAACCCCTTTATTGCGTTGGTTGCGAGGTTCTTATTTGTTTGTGTAGGTGCGTGGGACTCGAGCGTGGTCTCCTACTGGATTGATACGTTGGTTCTCAAAAACTAAGGGAAATACTTATGATACTTTACTGCATCACCCTTTCCTCTTCAAGGGAAAACCAACGCAGTGCTCAAGAGGTAGCAATAGGTCTGTAATCATTGGGGGATTCAGGATTTTGAGTCTTAGGAATAAGAGTTATATATGCAGTGTTAATGGGTTGTAATGGTATCTTTTCCTCACGGAAATCATTGATAAACCTGTAGAAACAATGTTTGATGATGTGCCAACATTTCCTCATGAAGTGCCCATTGTATCTATCAGGACCAGGAGACTTGTCCTTTGGCATCTGCTTGACGATATCATCAATTTCCTCAGTGGAAAAAGGTCTATCAAGATCAGTAGGTAGACTATCCATAGCCAGATGTGTTATGTCAAAAGATTTTCTGCATTCTGTATGTGTACCAATTCATTCTTTGAAGGATGCCCATAGGATAGCAGCCTTTTGATCATGATCATTAACCTGTTGTCCATCAGCAGTAAGAAGATAGTTGATGAAGTTATGTCTGAAAACCAGAGATGCAATAGCATTAAAAAATTAGTATTTTCATCTCCCAGGTTGGCCCATCTTATATTGGCTCTAATCCTCTAGTATAACCTTTTGGCTTCCAAAAGTTTGTTTGTGTGAATGACTAAGATCTTCCTGAAGTTCTTTTCTGCAGTGGAAAGTTCTATTTGGTCTTCCAAACCATCCAGAAGTTTGACATAAAAACAACATTCTTCAAAGGTTTTGTTAAGTTGGGAAAATTTCTTGCTCCATTTTTCCATCCCTCTTCTTAGGCTTTTAAATTTAGCATTCAATTTTTTTGCAGAGTCAGCAAAGTGGGTTGAGTTTAACCAGTGGTCTTCCACAACCTCCATAAATCCATTGAACTCGGTCAAAATTCCTCAAACCTGAAAATGTTGCTTTTGGGAATATTGCTATCCATATGAACTTTGATAGGTACATGATCAGAAGTAATTTTTGCGAGAGGAAAAGCCATTGTGCATGGGTATGTGTTGGTCCAATGAGAACTAGTAAAAACCCAGTCCAACTTCTCCAATAGAGGTATGTCTTGTTTATTGCTCCAAGTAAAGGATCTGCCTTTTAATGGTATCTCCACAAGATCAAGATTAATAATGATATTGTTAAATATCATCATGCTGTTGGGATCACCACCTGGTTTGTTCCTGTTGTCAGGCCCTCTAATCAAATTGAAGTCACCTAAGATCATCCATAACTGCTACCTCTTGAGCATGCGTTGGTTTTCCCTTGAAGAGGAAAGGGTGATGCAGCAAAGTAGCTTAAGTATTTCCCTCAGTTTTTGAGAACCAAGGTATCAATCCAGTAGGAGGCCACACGCAAGTCCCTTGTACCTACACAAACAAATAAGAACCTCGCAACCAACGCGATAAAGGGGTTGTCAATCCCTTCACGGTCACTTACGAGAGTGAGATCTGATAGAGATGATAAGATAATATTTTTGGTATTTTTATGGTAAAGAGTAAAAGTAAAGAAAGCAAAATAAACGGTGCCAGAAATAGCTAGTTGTTGGGAGATTAATATGATGGAAAATAGACCCGTGGGCCATAGGTTTCACTAGTGGCTTCTCTCAAGAGCATAAGTATTACGGTGGGTAAACGAATTACTGTCGAGCAATTGATAGAATTGAGCATAGTTATGAGAATATCTAGGTATGAGCATGTATATAGGCATCACGTCCGTGACAAGTAGACCGAAACGATTCTGCATCAACTACTATTACTCCACACATCGACCGCTATCCAGCATGCATCTAGAGTATTAAGTTCATAAGAACAGAGTAATGCTTTAAGCAAGATGACATGATGTAGAGGGATAAACTCATGCAATATGATATAAATCCCATCTATTTATCCTCGATGGCAACAATACAATACGTGCCTTGCTGCCCCTGCTGTCACTGGGAAAGGACACCGCAAGATTGAACCCAAAGCTAAGCACTTCTCCCATTGCAAGAAAGATCAATCTAGTAGGCCAAACCAAACTGATAATTCGAAGAGACTTGCAAAGATAACCAATCATACATAAAAGAATTCCGAGAATATTCAAATATTGTTCATAGATAAACTTGATCATAAACCCACAATTCATCGGATCTCGACAAACACACCACAAAAGAAGAGTTACATCAAATAGATCTCCAAGAAGATCGAGGAGAACTTTGTATTGAGATCCAAAGAGAGAGAAGAAGCCATCTAGCTAATAACTATGGACCCGAAGGTCTGAGGTAAACTACTCACACATCATCGGAGAGGCTATGGTGTTGATGTAGAAGCCCTCCGTGATCAATGCCCCCTCCGGCGGAGCGCCGGAAAAGGCCCCAAGATGGGATCTCACGGGTACAGAAGGTTGCGGTGGTGGAAATAGGGTTTTGGCTCCGTATATGATGTTTCCAGGGTATATGGGTATATATAGGAGGAAGAAGTACGTCGGTGGAGCAACGAGGGGCCCACGAGGGTGGAGGGTGCGCCCAGGGGGGTAGGCGCGCCCCCTGCCTCGTGCTCTCCTCGTTGATTGCTTTACGTAGACTCCAAGTCCTCTGGATCACGTTTGTTCCGAAAATCACGTTCCCGGAGGTTTCATTCTGTTTGGACTCCGTTTGATATCCTTTTCCTTTGAAACACTGAAATAGGCAAAAAAACAGCAATTTGGGCTGGGCCTCCAGTTAATAGGTTAGTCCCAAAAATAATATAAAAGTGTATAATAAAGCCCATTAAACATCCAAAACAGAATATAATATAGCATGCAACAATCAAAAATTATAGATACGTTGGAGACGTATCAAGCATCCCCAAGCTTAATTCCTGCTCGTCCTCGAGTAGGTAAATGATAAAAACAGATTTTTTGATGTGGAATGCTACTTAGCATAATTTTTAATGTAACCCTCTTAATTTTGGTATGAATATTCAGATCCGAAAGATTCAAGATAAAAGTTTAATATTGACATAAAAGTAATAATACTTTAAGCATACTAACTAAGCAATTATGTCTTCTCAAAATAACATGGCCAAAGAAAGTTCATCCCTACAAAATCATATAGTTTGGTCATGCTCCATTTTCGTCACACAAGAATGCTCTCATCATGCACAACCCCGATGACAAGCCAAGCAATTGTTTCATACTTTAGTAATCTCAAACTTTTTTCAACTTTCACGCAATACATGAGCGTGAGCCATGGATATAGCACTATGGGTGGAATAGAATATAATGATGGGGGTTATGTGGAGAAGACAAAAAAGGAGAAAGTCTCACATCAACGCGGCTAATCAATGGGCTATGGAGATGCCCATCAATTGATGTTAATGTGAGGAGTAGGGATTTCCATGCAACGGATGCACTAGAGCTATAAATGTATAAAAGCTCAACAAATAGAAAGTAAGTGGGTGTGCATCCAACTTGCTTGCTCACGAAGACCTAGGGCATTTGAGGAAGCCCATTGTTGGAATATACATGCCAAGTTCTATAACGAAAAATTCCCACTAGTATATGAAAGTGACGAAACAAGAGACTATCTATCATAAGAATCATGGTGCTACTTTGAAGCACAAGTATGGAAAAATAGTAGCATTGCCCCTTTTTATTTTCTTTTTTTGGCCTTTCTCTTTTTTTGGGACAATGCTCTATGAATGATGATCATCACACTTCTATTTATTTACAACTCAATGATTACAACTCGATACTAGAACAAAGTATGACTCTATATGAATGCCTCCGGCGGTGTACTGGGAAGGGCAATGAATCAAGAGTGACATGTACGAAATAATATGCATGGTGGCTTTGCCACAAATACGATGTCAACTACATGATCATGCAAGGCAATATGACAATGATGAATGTCATGATAAACGGAACGGTGGAAAGTTGCATGGCAATATATCTCGAAATGGCTATGGAAATGCCATCATAGGTAGGTATGGTGGCTGTTTTGAGGAAGATATAAGGAGGCTTATGTGTGATAGAGCGTATCGTATCACGGGGTTTGGATGCACCGGTGAAGTTTGCACCAACTCTCAAGGTGAGAAAGGGCAATGCACGGTACCTAAGAGACTAGCAATGATGGAAGGGTAAGAGTGTGTATAATCCATGGACTCAACATTAGTCATAAAGAACTCACATACTTATTGCAAAAATCTACAAGTCATCAAAAACCAAGCACTACGCGCATGCTCCTAGGGGGATAGATTGGTAGGAAAAGACCATCGCTCGTCCCCGACCGCCAATCATAAGGAGGACAATCAAAGAACACCTCATGTTTCAAATTTGTTACATAACGTTTACCATACGTGCATGCTACGGGATTTGCAAACTTCAACACAAGTATTTCTCAAATTCACAACTACTGAACTAGCACAACTTTAATATCACTACCTCCATATCTCAAAACAATCATCAAGCATCAAACTTCTCTTAGTATTCAACACACTCATAAGAAAGTTTTTACTAATCTTGAATACCTAGCATATTAGGACTAATTTCACAATTAAAGCAAATTACCATGCTGTTTTGTAGGACTCTCAAAATAATATAAGTGAAGCATGAGAGAACAATAATTTCTATAAAACAAATCCACCACCGTGCTCTAAAAGATATAAGTGAAGCACTAGAGCAAAAACTATATAGATCAAAAGATATAAGTGAAGCACATAGAGTATTCTAATAAATTCTGAATCATGTGTGTCTCTCTCAAAAGGTGTGTACAGCAAGGATGATTGTGGTAAACTAAAAAGCAAAGACTTAAATCATACAAGACGCTCCAAGCAAAACACATATCACGTGGTGAATAAAAAGATAGCTCCAAGTAAAGTTACCGATGGACGAAGACGAAAGAGGGGATGCCTTCCGGGGCATCCCCAAGCTTTGGCTTTTTTGTGTCCTTAGATTACCTTGGGGTGCCATGGGCATCCACAAGCTTAGGCTCTTGCCACTCCTTGTTCCATAATCCATCAAACTTTACCCAAAACTAGAAAACTTCACAACACAAAACTCAACAAAAAATCTCGTGAGCTCCGTTAGCGAAAGAAAACAAAACACCACTTCAAGGTACTGTATTGAACTCATTCTTTATTTATATTGGTGTTACACTTACTGTATTCCAACTTCTCTATGGTTTATAAACTATTTTACTAGCCATAGATTCATCAAAATAAGCAAACAACACACGGAAAACAGAATCTGTCAAAAACAGAACAGTCTGTAGTAATCTGTAACTAACGCAAACTTCTGGAACTCAAAAAATTCTACCAAAATAGGACGACCTAAATAATTTGTTTATTGATCTTCTGCAATTGGAATCAGTATTTTATCACGTTCTGGTGATTTTTAACAATTATTTTCGTGAACAGAAAGTTTCTGGAATTTTCAGCAAGATCAAATAACTATCATCCAAGAAGATCCTATAGGTTTCACTTGGCACAAACACTAATGAAAACATAAAAACAAATCTAACCAGAGGCTAGATCAAATATTTATTCCTAAACAGAAGCAAAAAGGAAAAAAACTAAAAGAAAATTGGGTTGCCTCTCAACAAGCGCTATCGTTTAACGCCCCTAGCTAGGCATAAAAGCAAGGATAGATCTAAGTATTGCCATCTTTGGTGGGCAATCCATAAATGGCTCTCATAATAGATTCATAAGGTAATTTTATTTTCTTTCTAGGAAAGTGTTTCATGCCTTTCCTTAACGGAAATTGGAATCTAATATTCCCTTCCTTCATATCAATAATTGCACCAATTGTTCTAAGGAAGGGTCTACCAAGAATAATCAGACATGAAGGATTGCAATCTATGTCAAGAACAAGGAAATCTACGGGCACATAGTTCCTATTTGCAACAATAAGAAAATCATTAATTCTTCCCATAGGTTTCTTAATAGTGGAATCCGCAAGGTGCAAGTTTAAAGAACAATCATCAAATTCACGGAATCCTAGCAAATCACACAAAGTTTTTGGGGTCGTGGAAACACTAGCACCCAAATCACACAAAGCATAGCATTCATGATATTTAATTCTAATTTTAATAGTAGGTTCCCACTCATCATAAAGTTTTCTAGGGATAGAAACTTCCAACTCAAGTTTTTCTTCATAAGATTGCATCAAAGCATCAACGATATGTTTAGTAAAAGCTTTATTTTGACTATAAGCATGAGGAGAATTTAGCACGGATTGCAACAAGGAAATACAATATATCAAAGAGCAATTATCATAATTAAATTCCTTGAAATCCAAAATAGTGGGTTCATTGATATCTAAAGTTCTGACCTCTTCAATCCCACTTTTACCAATTTTTGCATCAAGATCTAAAAACTCTGAATTTTTGGGACACCTTCTAACTAAAGTTGACTCATCTCCAGTCCCATCATTATAAAGATTCATATTGCAAAACAAAGATTTAATAGGAGACACATCAATAACTTTTAGATCTTCATCTTTATTCTCATAGAAACTAGAAGAACACGCTTTCACAAAGCAATCTTTCTTAGCACGCATCCTAGCGGTTCTTTCTTTGCACTCATCAATGGAAATTCTCATGGCTTTGAGAGACTCATTGATATCATGCTTAGGTGGAATAGATCTAAGTTTCAAATAATCAACATCAAGAGAAATTCTATCAACGTTCCTAGCCAATTCATCAACCTTAATTAATTTTTCTTCAAGCAAAGCGTTGAACTTCTTTTGCGAATTCATAAACTCCTTAACACTAGTCTCAAATTAAGAGGGCATCTTATTAAAATTTCCATAATAATTGTTGTAGGAATTACCATAATTATTAGAGGAATTACTAGGGAACGACCTAGGATTAAAGTTTCCTCTATACGCGTTGTTACCAAAATTATTCCTACCAACCAAATTCACATCCATAGATTCATTATTATTCTCAATCAAAGTGGACAAAGGCATATCATTAGGATCAGAAGAAACACTTTTAGTAGCAAATAATTTCATAAGTTCATCCATCTTTCCACTAAAAACATTAATTTCTTCTATCGCATGCACTTTTTATTAGTAGATCTTTCGGTGTGCCATTGAGAATAATTAAACATAATATTATCTAGGATTTTAGTAGCTTCTCCTAAAGTGATTTCCATAAAAGTGCCTCCCACGGCCGAATCTAAAAGATTTCTAGAAGCAAAATTCAATCCGGCATAAAAATTTTGTATAATCATCCAAAGATTCAAACCATGTGTAGGGCAATTACGTATCATTAATTTCATCCTCTCCCAAGCTTGTGCAACATGTCCATGATCAAGTTGCTTAAAATTCATAATATCGTTTCTAAGAGAGATGATTTTAGCGGGAGGAAAATACTTAGAGATAAAAGCATCTTTGCACTTATTCCATGAATCAATACTATTTTTAGGCAAAGACGAAAACCAAGCTTTAGCACGATCTCTAAGCGAAAAAGGAAATAGCTTCAATTTAACAATATCATTGTCCACATCTTTCTTCTTTTGCATATCACACAAATCAACGAAGCTATTTAGATGGGTAGCAGCATCTTCACTAGGAAGGCCGGCGAATTGATCTTTCATGACAAGATTCAATAAAGCAGCATTAATTTCATAAGATTTAGCTTTGGTAAGAGGAGAAATTGGAGTGCTAAGAAAATCATTGTTGTTGGTATTAGCAAAGTCACACAATTTAGTATTATCTTGAGCCATCGTGACAAGCAAGCAATCCAACACACAAGCAAACAAGAAGCAAGCAAAAAAGAGGCGAACGGAAAAGAGAGGGCGAATAAAACGGCAAGGGTGAAGTGGGGGAGAGGAAAACGAGAGGCAAATGGCAAATAATGTAATGCGAGGGATAAGAGTTTGTGATGGGTACTTGGTATGTCTTGACTTGACTTGACTTGGCGCGAATCTCCCCGGCAACAGCGCCAGAAATCCTTCTTGCTACCTCTTGAGCACTGCGTTGGTTTTCCCTTGAAGAGGAAAGGGTGATGCAGTAAAGTAGCATAAGTATTTCCCTCAGTTTTTGAGAACCAAGGTATCAATCCAGTAGGAGGCCACACGCAAGTCCCTCGTACCTACACAAACAAATAAGAACCTCACAACCAACGTGATAAGGGGGGTGTCAATCCCTTCACTGTCACTTACGATAGTGAGATCTGATAGAGATGATAAGATAATATTAGGTATTTTTATGGTAAAGAGTAAAAGTAAAGAAAGCAAAATAAACGGTGCTAGAAATAGCTAGTTATTGGGAGATTAATATGATGGAAAATAGACCCGGGGGCCATAGGTTTCACTAGTGGCTTCTCTCAAGAGCATAAGTATTATGGTGGGTAAACGAATTACTGTCGAGCAATTGATAGAATTGAGCATAGTTATGAGAATATCTAGGTATGATCATGTATATATGCATCACGTCTGTGACAAGTAGACCGAAATGATTCTGCATCTACTACTATTACTCCACACATCGACCGCTATCCAGCATGCATCTAGAGTATTAAGTTCATAAGAACATAGTAATGCTTTAAGCAAGATGACATGATGTAGAGGGATAAACTCATGCAATATGATATAAACCCCATCTTTTTATCCTCGATGGCAACAATACAATACGTGCCTTGCTGCCCCTGCTGTCACTAGGAAAGGACACCGCAAGATTGAACCCAAAGCTAAGCACTTCTCCCATTGCAAGAAAGATCAATCTAGTAGGCCAAACCAAACTGATAATTCGAAGAGACTTGCAAAGATAACCAATCATACATAAAAGAATTGAGAGAAGATTCAAATATTGTTATAGATAAACTTGATCATAAACCCACAATTCATCGGATCTCGACAAACACACCACAAAAGAAGAGTTACATCAAATAGATCTCCAAGAAGATCGAGGAGAACTTTGTATTGAGATCCAAAGAGAGAGAAGAAGCCATCAAGCTAATAACTATGGACCCGAAGGTCTGAGGTAAACTACTCACACATCATCGGAGAGGCTATGGTGTTGATGTAGAAGCCCTCCGTGATCAATGCCACCTCCAGCGGAGCGCCGGAAAAGGCCCCAAGATGGGATCTCACGGGTACAAAAGGTTGCGGCGGTGGAAATAGGGTTTTGGCTCCGTATATGATGTTTCCAGGGTATATGGGTATATATTGGAGGAAGAAGTACATTAGTGGAGCAACGAGGGGCCCACGATGGTGGAGGGCGCGCCCAGGGGGTAGGCGCGCCCCCCTGCCTCGTGCTCTCCTCATTGATTGCTTTACGTAGACTCCAAGTCCTCTGGATCACGTTTGTTCCAAAAATCACGTTCCCGAAGGTTTCATTCCGTTTGGACTCCGTTTGATATCCTTTTCCTTCGAAACACTGAAATAGGCAAAAAAAACAGCAATTTGGGCTGGGCCTCCGATTAATAGGTTAGTCCCAAAAATAACATAAAAGTGTATAATAAAGCCCATTAAACATCCAAAACATAATATAATATAGCATGGAACAATCAAAAATTATAGATACGTTGTAGACGTATCAATAACTTGCTCTGGGCGACGTGGCAGCGCGTGATTGGGCGTGGGCGGCGGCGCGGGCGTGTCCGGCACCGGGCGGACGCAACCAGCGGTGGGATGAGAAGGGAGGCTAGGGTTTGATCTGGAAATGAAGGGGGGTGCTTATTTATAGGTAGAGGGAGCTAGGAGAGGGCTATTGAGGTGCGGTTTTCGCCCACACAATCATGATCCAACGGCGAAGAACATGGAGGGGGTTTAGATGGGCTAGAGGGATGTGGTGGAGGGGCGCTAGGCTGCAAGAAGAGAGGGGTCCGGCGGTTAACGCGGTTAACCGTTTGGGGTATCAAACGACCTCCAAATGGAACGAAATTTGACAGGCGGCCTACCAGTGATGTACCAAGGCCACTCGGCTAATCTCGACCCATTCCTAGAATGTTTTTCTCCCGCTCATGAAACAAGATCTGGGAGGTGCGGCGGGTGCGTGTGGGGGTGTCGGATGCCGAAACGGACGACGGAGAAAATGACCGGATGCAAGAGATGAACACGAATGCAAATGAGATGCACATGATGACATGAGATGAGATGCAGATATGACATGGAAACGTGCAACACGCAAGCAAATGACATGGCAACGACGATGAACAACTGGACGACATCTGGCGCATCGGTCTTGGGGCGTTACAACTCTCCTCCACTAAAGAAGATCTCGTCCCGAGATCTTAGGAACGGGATGGAAGAAGAAGAGGATGAGGTAACCAAGAGTGCAAGAGAGAAGATGAACAAAGTCGAGAGCACTCGGGTAGAAAAGAGGAACGTTGATTTTGACGAGAATCAACAGCTCAAGGAACAAGATGGACTCTGAAACCACTCCGATTAGAACAAGATAGAAAAGGAATAAGAACAAAAGAATTTGGATAGCGTCCGAGTAGAAAAGGAAAGTAGAGATTGGGAAGAAAAAGGACTTCAAAAGAAGACTTGACACACCGGTAAAATGGATAAACTAGATGATGGGCGAAAAGAGCAACATTGTCATAGGATGCATTATCTCAACCTATCTGTTCACAGGGTCGGTTTCAGCCATGTCAGACCAGAGTGACAGCCAGAAGAAGTCAGAGGAGCACCAGAATCTCAGTGAGGGCACTAGTCCCTCAAACAGCAGTTATGATGAGGGTAGCAGAAGCATCCCAGGCAACCTGCCTAAGGCTGCAACTAGGCAGAGGAGGAAAAGGAACTCAGATTTTGAAGATGAAGATTTTAAGGTTGATGAGGAGGTCACTTCCAAGAAGAAGTTGATCAAAAGGGAACAAGTTGTTGCTGCTGTTGGCATCAAGCCAGGCATGAAGAAGAAGGCTCCTGCTCAGAGGAAGCCCATGTCCAAAGTCAGAGCTTCAACTCGGGAAACCATGGAATTCTCTCTTGAACCAAGATAAGAAGAAGCTGCTGGAGGCAAGAAGAGAAAGGAAAGGGTCAATAAGACCATTGCCAGAGTGATTGGCAGACCCTCAATGATGAAAGATCCAAATGAAGATGAGGAACATGAAGAAGATGCTGCACCAGCTCCCAAAGCTCAAAAGTTAATGGGAGATGCTATTAAGTCTGGGGCTGCACCATCCAAGCCCAAGACTGCTCCCAATTCTTCATCTCAAGCTCCAAAGCAAACAACACCTAAGAGATCAACAAGAAATATCCCAGCTGCAGAGAAGAACAAGGCCCCAGTGTCCGAGGTTCAAGAAGATGATGAGGCCCAAGTGCTCAGGAAGCTCAAGCCAAAAATTCCAGATCATGATTGAAGGAAATATGCCCTGGAGGCAATAATAAAGTTATTATTTATTTCCTTATTTCATGATAAATGTTTATTATTCATGCTAGAACTGTATTAACCGGAAACTTAGTACATGTGTGAATACATAGACAAAACATAAGTGTCCCTAGTATGCCTCTACTTGACTAGCTCGTTTATCAAAGATGGTTATGTTTCCTAACCATAGACATGTGTTGTCATTTGATGAACGGGATCACATCATTAGGAGAATGATGTGATGGACAAGACCCATTCGTTAGCTTAGAATTATGATCGTTACAGTTTTATTGCTATTGCTTTCTTCATGACTTATACATGTTCCTATGACTATGAGATTATGCAACTCCCAAATACCGGAGGAACACTTAGTGTGCTATCAAACGTCACAACGTAACTGGGTGATTATAAAGATGCTCTACAGGTGTCTCCGATGGTGTTTGTTGGGTTGGCATAGATCGAGATTGGGATTTGTCACTCCGTGTTTCGGAGAGGTATCTCTGGGCCCTCTCGGTAATGCACATCGCTATAAGCCTTGCAAGCAATGTGACTAATGAGTTAGTTGCGGGATGATGCATTACGGAAAGAGTAAAGAGACTTGCCGGTAACGAGATTGAACTAGGTATTGAGATACGACGATTGAATCTCAGGCAAGTAACATACCAATGGCAAAGGGAACAACGTATGTTGTTATGCGGTTTGACCGATAAAGATCTTCGTAGAATATGTAGGAACCAATATGAGCATCCAGGTTCCGCTATTGGTTATTGACCGGAGATAAGTCTCGGTCATGTCTACATAGTTCTCGAACCCGTAGGGTCCGCATGCTTAACGTTCGGTGACGATCAGTATTATGAGTTTATGTGTTTTTATGTACCGAAGGTTGTTCGGAGTCCCGGATGTGATCACGGACATGACGAGGAGTCTCGAAATGGTCGAGACATAAAGATCGATATATTGGATGGCTATATTTGGACATCGGAATGGTTCCGGGTGAGTTCAGGCATTTACCGGAGTACCGGGAGGTTACCGGAACCCCCTGGGGAGTATATGGGCCTTATTGGGCCTTAGTGGGAGAGAGGAGGAGGCGGCCAAGGTGGGGGCGCCCCCCCCCCAAGCCTAATCTGAATTGGGAAGGGGGCCGGCCCCCCTTTCCTTCTCCCTCTCTCCTCCTTCCTTCCTCTCCTACTCCAACTAGGGAAAGGGGGAATCCTACTCCCGGTGGGAGTAGGACTCCCCCTTGGGCACGCCAAAGAGAGGGCCACCCCTCCCCTCCTCCACTCCTTTATATATGGGGGAGGGGGCACCCCATAGACACACAAGTTGATTGTTTGGCCGTGTGCGGTGCCCCCCTCCACAGATTTCCACCTCGGTCATATCGTTGTAGTGCTTAGGCGAAGCCCTGCGTCGGTAACTTCATCATCACCGTCATCACGCCGTTGTGCTGACGAAGCTCTCCCTCGACACTCAGCTGGATCTTGAGTTTGTGGGACGTCACCGAGCTGAACGTGTGCAGATCGCGGAGGTGCCATACTTTCGGTACTAGGATCGGTCAGATCATGAAGACGTACGACTACATCAACCGCGTTGTCATAACGCTTCCGCTTTCGATCTACGAGGGTACGTGGACAACACTCTCCCCTCTCTTTGTTATGCATCACCTAGATGGATCTTGTCTGTGCGTAGGAATTTTTTTGAAATTACTGCGTTCCCCAACAGTGGCATCCGAGCCAGGTCTATGCGTAGATGTTATACACGAGTAGAACACAAAGAGTTGTGGGCGATAATAGTCATACTGCTTACCAGCATGGCATACTTTGATTCGACGGTATTGTTGGATGAAGCGGCCCGGACCGACATTACATGTACGCTTACGCGAGACTGGTTCTACCAACGTGTTTTGCACACAGGTGGCTGGCGGGTGTCAGTTTCTCCAACTTTAGTTGAATCGAGTGTGACTACGCCCGATCCTTGTTGAAGGTTAAAACAGCACACTTGACGAAAAATCGTTGTGGTTTTGACGCGTAGGTAAGAACGGTTCTTGCTCAGCCCGTAGCAGCCACGTAAAACTTGCAACAACAAAGTAGAGGATGTCTAACTTGTGTTTGCAGGGCATGTTGTGATGTGATATGGTCAAGACATGATGCTAAATTTTATTGTATGAGATGATCATGTTTTGTAACAGAGTTATCGGCAACTGGCAGGAGCCATATGGTTGTCGCTTTATTGTATGCAATGCAATCGCCCTGTAATTGTTTTTACTTTATCACTAAGTGGTAGCGATAGTCGTAGAAGCAATAGTTGGCGAGACAACAACGATGCTACGATGGAGATCAAGGTGTCGCGCCGGTGATGATGGTGATCATGACGGTGCTTTGGAGATGGAGATCAAAGGCACAAGATGATGATGGCCATATCATATCACTTATATTGATTGCATGTGATGTTTATCCTTTTTGCATCTTATTTTGCTTAGTTCGGCGGTAGAATTATAAGATGATATCTCACTAAATTTCAAGGTACAAGTGTTCTCCCTGAGTATGCACCGTTGCGAAAGTTCGTCGTGCCGAGACACCACGTGAAGATCGGGTGTGATAAGCTCTACATTCACATACAACGGGTGCAAGCCAGTTTTGCACACGCAGAATACTCGGGTTAAACTTGACGAGCCTAGCATGTGCAGATATGGCCTCGGAACACTGAGACCGAAAGGTCGAGCGTGAATCATATAGTAGATATGAGCAACATAGTGATGTTCACCATTGAAAACTACTCCATCTCACATGATGATCGGACATGGTTTAGTTGATTTGGATCACGTGATCACTTAGATGATTAGAGGGATGTCTATCTAAGTGGGAGTTCTTAAGTAATATGATTAATTGAACTTTAATTTATCATGAAATTAGTCCTGGCAGTATTTGCATATCTATGTTGTAGATCAATAGCTCGTGTATAGCTTCCCCATTTTATTTATGATATGTTCCTAGAGAAAACTAAGTTGAAAGATGATAGTAGCAATGATGCGGACTTCGTCCGTATATGAGGATTATCCTCATTGCTGCACAGAAGAATTATGTCCTTGATGCACCGCTAGGTGACAGACCTATTGCAGGAGCAGATGCAGACGTTATGAACGTTTGGCAAAGCTCGGTATGATGACTACTTGATAGTTTAGTGCACCATGCTTTATGGCTTAGAACCGGGACTTCAAAAACATTTTGAACGCCACGGAACATATAAGATGTTCCACAAGCTGGAATTTGTATTTCAGGCTCATGCCCGAGTCGAGAGGTATGAGACCTTTGACAAGTATTTTGCCTACAAGATGGAGGAGAATAGCTCAACCAGTGAGCATGTGCTCAGAATGTCGGAGTACTACAATCGCTTGAATCAAGTGGGAGTTAATCTTCTAGATAAGATAGTGATTGACAGAGTTCTCTAGTCACTATCACCAAGTTACTGGAGCTTCGTGATGAACTATAATATGCAGGGGATGACGAAAATGATTCCCCGAGCTCTTCGCGATGCTGAAATCGGCGAAGGTAGAAATCAAGAAAAGCATCAAGTGTTGATGGTTGACAAGACCACTAGTTTCAAGTAAAAGGGCAAGGGAAAGAAAGGGAACTTCAAGAAGAATGGCAAGCAAGTTGCCACTCCCATGAACAAGCCCAAAGCTAGACCCAAGCCTGAAACTGAGTGCTTCTACTACAAAGGAAATGGTCACTGGAAGTGGAACTGCCCTAGATACTTGGCGGATAAGAAGGATGGCAAAGTGAACAAAGGTATATTGGATATACATGTTATTGATGTGTACTTTACTAGTGTTTATAGCAACCCATCGGTATTTGATACTGGTTCAGTTGCTAAGAGTAGTAACTCGAAACGGGAGTTGCAAAATAAACAGAGACTAGTTAAGGGCGAGGTGATGATGTGTGTTGGAAGTGATTCCAAGGTTGATAAGATCACCATCGCACTCTCCCTTTACCTTTGGGATTAGTGTTGATTGAACCTAAAATAAATGTTATTTGGTGTTTGCGTTGAGCATAAATATGATTGGATCATGTTTATGGCGATACGGTTATTCATTTAAGTCAGAGAATAATTGTTGTTCTGTTTACATGAATAAAACCTTCTATGGTCTTACATCCAATGTAAATGGTTTACCGAATCTCGATCACAATGATACACATAATATTGAAGCCAAAAGATATAAGTTTAATAATGATAGTGCAACTTATTTGTGGCACTGTCGTTTGGGTCATATTGGTGTAAAGCACATGAAGAAACTCCATTCTGACGGACTTTTGGAATCACTTGATTATGAATCACTTGGTACTTGCGAACCATGCCTCATGGGCAAGATGACTAAAACTCCGTTCTCTGGAACAATGGAGCGAGCAATAGATTTATTGGAAATCATACATATTGATGTATGTGGTCCAATGAACATTGAGGCTCGCGGCGGGTATCATTATTTTCTGACCTTCATAGATGATTTGAGCAGATATGGGTATATCTACTTGATGAAACATAAGTATGAAATATTTGAAAAGTTCAAAGAATTTCAGAGTGAAGTGGAAAATCATCGTAACAAGAAAATAAAGTTTCTGCGATCTGATCGTGGAGGAGAATATTTGAGTTACGAGTTTGGTCTTCATTTGAAACAATGCGGAATAGTTTCACAACTCACGCCACCCGGAACACCACAGTGTAATGGTGTGTCCGAACGCCGTAATCGTACTTTACTAGATATGGTGTGATCTATGATGCCTCTTACCTATTTACCACTATCACTTTGGGGTTATGCATTAGAGACAGCTGCATTCATGTTAAACAGGGCACCATCTAAATCCGTCGGGACGACACCGTATGAACTATGGGTTGGCAAAAAACCTAAGCTGTCATTTCTTAAAGTTTGAGGTTGTGATGCTTATGTGAAAAAGCTTCAGCCTGATAAGCTCGAACCCAAATCGAAGAAGTGCGTCTTCATAGGATACCCAAAAGAAACTGTTGGGTACACCTTCTATCACAGATCCGAAGGCAAGATCTTTGTTGCTAAGAATGGATCCTTTCTAGAGAAGGAGTTTCTCTCGAAATAAGTGAGTGGGAGGAAAGTGAACTTCATGAGGTAGTTGTACCTTCTCCCGAATTGGAAAGTAGTTCATCACAGAAATCAGTTCCAGTGATTCCTACACCAATTAGTGAGGAAGCTAATGATGATGATCATGAAACTTCAGATCATGTTACTACCGAATCTCGTAGGTCAACCAGCGTACGGTCCGCACCAAAGTGGTACGGTAATCCTGTCCTGGAAGTCATGTTACTAGACCATGACGAACCTACGAACTATGAGGAAGCGATGACGAGCCCAGATTCCGTGAAATGGCTTGAGGCCATGAAATCTGAGATGGGATCCATGTATGATGTAACATCCCAAATTTTCAATTTGGTATGTTATACATAGATCATCATTGCATATCATATTTTATTGCATTTTGACAAATCCTCGATAAATCCTAAGCAACTCAAGGACCCTCGGAGAGAGTTGGGGATTTTCTCAAATTTTCATATTTGATTTTTCATCAAATAATAAGACGAGGATTTTGGTTTTAATTATTTTTCTCTCCGGAAAAATATTTCATTAAACAAAATAAATGAGAGGAGAAAATATGACTTCTCCAAAACAATTGAAATACTGGAGGAAAAATGTTAAAATCATTTATTGGAATTTATTCGGATTTTTATTTGCAATTTTAATTGCATTAAAAATATTGCATGTTTTCAAAAATTTATTTTGTGTTAAAAAAATGTTCACCCTATTCTAGATTTTCTAACTAGACGGGGAAAATTTATTTTATCTTTTTTTGGACTTTTATTTATTTTTCTATGATTTTTTTTCCGCGGAACGTATTTTAAAAAAAATGCGCAGCGCCCGACTGGGCCGAGGCCCAGCCGAGCCGCCGGCCCGCTCGCGCCTTCTCCTCCCCGCGTACGCGCGCCGCCGCGCCATGTCCATGGCGGACACGGGAGCCGCACCCCGCCCGGCTTGCCCCTCCCCCAAGTCGCCGGACCCCCCCCCCTTCTATTTATACCCCCCCTCGCCTCCTCGTCTCATCCCGCCGCTGCCCGCACCCGCACTCGCCGCCGCCGGAGCCAGAGCTCGAGCCCGCGCCGCCGCTCGCCGAACCCCGCCGCCTCGCCGCCCCTCGCACCCCCCCCACCCCGAGCCCCAAGCCCCGCCGCCCCTCGCCGGAGTCGCCGGAGACCCGCCGGAGCCCGTCCCCGAGGTAGCCGCACCTCGCCTCGTTTTGCCGGTTTTGTTAAAAAAACCGTTCGTTTAAAAAAAAACCTAGATCGTTTTTTTTCGGTTTTGTTATTTTGTGAGCGTTCACCGAACCGTTCGTTTTAACGAACGCGTTCGTCGGTTTTTCTCTGTTAACGAACGTCCGTTCTTTAACCATTCATCCGTTTTTCTTTTTCGTCGAATTTTTCCGCGATTATCTCAGATTCGATTTCTGATCGAATCTTCGTTTCTGTTTAACTTTTCGCTCGTTTATCGGAATCAGGCGATTCAAGCGCCTAGAGTTTCGTCTCGAAATTCTCTTTCCGTTTAACCTACTCAAACAAGTTTTTCTACTGTAAAATTTGACCTAGATCCAGATTAGTAAACGAAGCTTGTTTCTTTCGTCGTTTGACTTTCGTTGCTTCGTTCGAGTTGATTCTTTTTGCAAACCGGAGTTCTTAAGTTGAACTTTCTGGTTGGATCTTTCATTCGAGTTTTACCTGTGCATTAGATGAGTACTTATTGTTTGCTTGTTTGTTTGCGATAGAGTACCCGGAGTGTGCCGCTTGTTACTTCGAATCGCTAGGTTTTGCGGATCATCAGCAAGGCAAGTAACACTTTGATCATACTTTCCATACCCAGTTTTATTGCATTAGATCTGTTCCTCAAACAATTGCATGATTAGGGTCTAATTAAATTGTGGGAACTGGGAAGTAGTTGAGGTAGTACCTATTACCTGTTTTCTTATCAAACCCTTGGGAGTTACTTCTACGTTGCTATTATATTGCCATGCTATGCTCGTAGACGTGGATTGGGTTTTGAGAGATATTCATGACAGATGTGAGATTGTTAATAATGGTTTACCTAAGGTGGCAACTAAAACTCACATCTGGGTGGATTGAGGCACCTGGAGAACCCAGTGTTGTCTGTTTGTATAAGGACCGCCACCCAGGCTCAAAGGGATCATAAGATTATTCATGCTAGAAACTTCCGTGTGCAGCCACAAGCTATTATGGGCTCTAGCATAGTTGAGTAGGTTACATGATCTCTTGAAGAGGTGGGCTAGCAGATGTAGGGGAAAGTAGGTGTACCGGTCCACCCAGAGTAAAGAGTGATTGTTCCTGAAAGACTGTGTCTCGGTCATCCGTTTCTCAAACATCATGTAGTGCGAGAATCAAGCGGAGGCGATCGAGTCTTATGGGGAAAAGTGCGCAAACCTCTGCAGAGTGTACAAACTAATCATGGTTAGCCGTGTCCCCGGTTATGGACAATTTGAGTATCTAGTACTTGGATTATCATTTGAATCTCATCACCATGTTACTTTTAATTAATTTTGTTGGGTTAATGATGACACTTAATTGGGATTGAGTTGGAGGTACCTTCTCAATGTTTCACAACCACCATGATAGTTAAATAAAATTTATTCCTTTGAAGTAGGGAAAAATTGGCTTTTCGCAAAACTGTAACCATAGAGCTTTCCACCAGCCATATATGCATGTAGTATAGCCTTATCATTGTTCATTATTCTCTATGTGTTACTTTGCCAGCATATTCCATGTGCTGGCCCGTTTTCGGGCTGCAACGTTTCATGTTGCAGACTTTTCAGACGATGAGTAAGGTGCCTTAGGTCGTGGTCTTATACTCAGTGATGCCGCTGGAGTTGATGGACTCACTTATCTTCCAAGTCTTCCGCTGTTATCGTTTAGATGGACTTAAGCCATATTTATCATACTTAATCTCTTCGGAGATATTCAATGTAATAAGTGTGTGATTGCTACTCTGTTATAAATCCTCCATTTGTAATGTGCGTGTCAGCATTACTGATCCAGGGATGACACTGGTGCACAGCAGCACAAACCATTTGAGGTCTGGTCGCTACATATGAGAACAAAGTATGGACTTTGATTGACTTGCCCGATGATCGGCGAGCCATTGAGATTAAATGGATCTTCAAGAGGAAGACGAACGCTGATAGTAGTGTTACTATCTAGAAAGCTCGAACTGTCGCAAAAGGTTTTCGACAAGTTCAAGGTGTTGACTACGATGAGATTTTCTCACTCGTATCGATGCTTAAGTCTGTCCGAATCATGTTAGCAATTGCCACATTTTATAAAATCTGGCAAGTGGATGTCAAAACTGCATTCCTTAATGGATATCTTAAAGAAGATTTGTATATGATGCAACCAGAAGGTTTTGTCAATCCTAAAGATGCTAACAAAATGTGCAAGCTCCAGCGATCCATCTATGGACTGGTGCAAGCATCTCGGAGTTGGAATATACGCTTTGATAAGTTGATCAAAGCATATAGTTTTATACAGACTTACGGTGAAGCCTGTATTTATAAGAAAGTGGGTGGGAGCACTACAACCTTTCTGATAAGTATATGTGAATGACATATTGTTGATTGGAAATGATGTAGAATTTTCTGGAAAGCATAAAGGAGTGTTTGAAAGGAGTTTTTCAAAGAAAGACCTCGGTGAAGCTACTTACATATTGGGCATCAAGATCTATAGAGATAGATCAAGGCACTTGATAAGATTTTTCAATGAGTACATACCTTGACAAGATTTTTGAAGTAGTTCAAAATGGAACAGTCAAAGAAGGAGTTATTGCCTGTATTACAAGGTGTAAAGTTGAGTAAGACTCAAAACATAACCACGACACAAAATAGAAAGAGAATGAAAGTCATTCCCTATGCCTCAGCCATAGGTTCTATAAAAGTATGCTATGCTGTGTACCAAATCTATTGTGTACCTTGCCATGAGTTTGACAAGGGGATACGATATTGATCTAGGAGTGGATCCCTTGACAGCAGTCAAAATTATCCTTAGAAGACTAAGGAGATATTTCTCGGTTATGGAGGTGATAAAGAGTTTGTCGTAAATAGTTGCGCCGATGCAAGCTTTTACACCGATCCAGATGACTCTGAGTCTCAATCTGGATACATATTGAAAGTGGGAGTAATTAGCTAGAGTAGCTCCATGCAGAGAATTGTAGACATAGGAAATTTGCATACGCCTCTGAATGTGACAGACCCATTGACTAAGCTTCTCTCACAAGCAAAACATGATCACACCTTAGTACTCTTTGGGTGTTAATCACATAGCGATGTCAACTAGATTACTGACTCTAGTAAAACCCTTTGGGTATTAGTCACATGGCGATGCGGACTATCACATGGTGATGTGAACTATTGGTGTTAAATCACATGGCGATGTCAACTAGATTATTGACTCTAGTGCAAGTGGGAGACTGAAGGAAATATGCCCTAGAGGCAATAATAAAGTTATTATTTATTTCCTTATTTCATGATAAATGTTTATTATTCATGATAGAATTGTATTAACCGGAAACTTAATACATGTGTGAATACATAGACAAAACATAAGTGTCCCTAGTATGCCTCTACTTGACTAGCTCGTTTATCAAAGATGGTTATGTTTCCTAACCATAGACATGTGTTGTCATTTGATGAACAAGATCACATCATTAGGAGAATGATGTGATGGACAAGACCCATTTGTTAGCTTAGAATTATGATCGTTACAGTTTTATTGCTATTGCTTTCTTCATGACTTATACATGTTCCTATGACTATGAGATTATGCAACTCCCGAATACCGGAGGAACACATAGTGTGCTATCAAACGTCACAACGTAACTGGGTGATTATAAAGATGCTCTATAGGTGTCTCCGATGGTGTTTGTTGGGTTGGCATAGATCGAGATTTGGATTTGTTACTCCGTGTTTCGGAGAGGTATCTCTGGGCCCTCTAGGTAATGCACATCACTATAAGCCTTGCAAGCAATGTGACTAATGAGTTAGTTGCGGGATGATGCATTACGGAACGAGTAAAGAGACTTGCCGGTAACGAGATTGAACTAGGTATTGAGATACCGACGATCGAATCTCGGGCAAGTAACATACCAATGACAAAGGGAACAACGTATGTTGTTATGCGGTTTGACCGATAAAGATCTTTGTAGAATATGTAGGAACCAATATGAGCATCCAGGTTCCGCTATTGGTTATTGACCGGAGATAAGTCTCGGTCATGTTTACATAGTTCTCGAACCCGTAGGGTCCGCACGCTTAACGTTCGGTGACGATCGGTATTATGATTTTATGTGTTTTGATGTACCAAAGGTTGTTCGGAGTCCCGGATGTGATCACGGACATGACGAGGAGTCTCAAAATGGTCGAGACATAAATCTCGATATATTGGATGGCTATATTTGGACATCGGAATGGTTCCGGGTGAGTTCGGGCATTTACCGGAGTACGGGAACCCCCCGGGGAGTATATGGGCCTTATTGGGCCTTAGTGGGAGAGAGGAGGAGGCGGACAAGGTGGGGGCGCCCCCCCCAAGCCCAATCCGAATTTGGAAGGGGGCCAGCCCCCTTTCCTTCTCCCTCTCTCCTCCTTCCTTCCTCTCCTATTCAAACTAGGGAAAGGGGGGAATCCTACTCCCGGTGGGAGTAGGACTCCCCCTTGGGCGCGCCATAGAGAGGGCCGGCCCTCCCCTCCTCCACTCCTTTATATACGGGGGAGGGGGGCACCCCATAGACACACAAGTTGATAGTTTAGCCGTGTGCGGTGCCCCCTCCACAGATTTCCACCTCGGTCATATCGTTGTAGTGCTTAGGCGAAGCCCTGCGTCGGTAACTTCATCATCACCGTCATCACGCCGTTGTGCTGACGAAGCTCTCCCTCGACACTCAGCTGGATCTAGAGTTCGTGGGACGTCACCGAGCTGAACGTGTGCAGATCGCAGAGGTGCCATACTTTTGGTACTAGGATTGGTCGGATCATGAAGACATACGACTACATCAACCACGTTGTCATAACACTTCCGCTTTTGGTCTACGAGGGTACGTGGACAACACTCTCCCCTCTTGTTGCTATGCATCACCTAGATGGATCTTGCGTGTGCGTAGGATTTTTTTTGAAATTACTGTGTTCCCCAACAATGATGACACTCACCCAGTTGCTAAAAACATGAAAGTGAGGAAAGATGCAGGTCTCAGACTATGGAGGCATATAGATCCTTATGCAACAAGGAGAAGAACTGATGTGGATTACAGGTTCCACACTAAGGAGCAGCAGGACTTCTATGAGATAGTGCTGCTAGAAAAGAAGCTCATAGTGAGTGATATAAGATGGGTTGACTGGAAGTTCATTGATGATAATGAAGACTACTTCCCTGGAGTTCATGAGAGCTTCAGAATGAATGGAGTTGACAAATTTTTGGGTCAGAAATTGACAAAATGGAATGATGAGATGGTGATGCAGTTCTATTCTACAACTCACTTTTACCTAGATGGCAAGATAGTCTGGATGACTAAGGGTACAAGGTACCAATCTTCCATTGTTGAGTGGGTTGAGCTGATCCATGCTCCTGAAGAGGCTGATGATGACACTGATGTCTATGCCAAGCCCAGGAAAGACCACAACTCCATGGCACACATGTACAAGGAGATTCCTGATTCTGCCTTGGAGACTCACAAGTTTGGGTCAATTTATTATCTGCTATCAGGGTTGCCAACCATCAACACCATATTAAGGCATACTCTTTTGCCCAAGTCTGAAGATGATAGGATGATCAGAGGGCACTCAATCAACTTGCTACATATCTTTGATGTGCTAGAGAATTCAAGGTAATGACCTTGATTGTTGAGGCAATCAAGAGGACTGTAGCAGATCAAAAGAGATCTTGTGGCTATGCCCCACACATTCATATGCTCATCAACTCCAAGGTGGGCACAGACACATATCTGCTAGATAGAGAGCACCTTCCCCTGAGGCCAGATTTTGAGGACAACACAGTTGTCATGGATGCTTCACATCCTACATCTGTAGAGGCTTAGGAGAATAGAGAGAAGGCAAAGGCAGCAAAGATTTCCGAGATGCCAGATGCCTCAGTTGCAAACCTCAAAACCAAGCAGGACTAGCTCAGCTATCTACTTGAAGCCATAGTGAGAATTGAGAAAGGACTAGCCACCCTGACTCAAAATCAAGGAAGTCTTCAGAGGATCATTGAGACAAAATTTTATGATCTTGACTTGAAGGTCACAGAAATTCAGACTGCAGTTGAGCAAACTTCAAGAAGAAGCAGAGGATAGGAGAGGAAGAGCTACCACAAAGGCATTTCAGAGAGTGCCTAGAGCCAACAGGTCAGCAGCTGTGCCAGTCAGTGACACTAGAGCTACAACTTCAGCACCTGCTGCCACTGCCCCAGTTGCCCTCCAGTTGCAACCCCTCCAACTCCTCAGACATCAACAGAAGTTTTTGCAGATGTTGTCCTCTCCACGCCATCTTCGCACACTGGAGCTCCTGGAGATCGTGCTTAGAGTGCTGCATAGCACTATGCATTTTCAAGCTTTTTGGTAACTTATTGCCAAAGGGGGAGAAAGTGTATATATCATAGGCTTCGAGAGAGAGAGAGAGTGCTTTGCTTTTGGTTGCCTCTCTTGCTACTTGTTTTTGTTCGTTTGGTTGCTACAATATTTATGCTTGTGTGTGAGATACTCTTATGATCATGTATTTGATCATACTATGCTTTAATGAGTGTGCTTGAATGATGTTATCTTATCACTTATGTATGATCAATCATGTTTGTCTTGGTGATGAGTGCATGCTATTTACATTTTATCATTTTGAGTGCTCCATCAAGATGTATGTGACATGGAAGAGTAACCCATGATCCTAATCGATTGTGCATTTGCATACAAAAGCAAAATTTCAAATAATGCACAAATTTAGGGGGAGCTCTTGCTTATCACATACTTCTCAAAGCGACGATATATTTCATTCATATTATCATTTGTCGAAGCTTTGATCTATATGTTGACATCAATTACCAAAAAGGGGGAGATTGAAAGTGCAACTAATCCCCGGGTGGTTTTGGTAATTCATAACAACATATAGCTCATTGAACTAATATCCATTCAAGATGATTATTTCAGAAAGTTCAATGATTGGCATGGCATGGACTAGAGATGTGGACCCCTCAAAATGCTAAGGACAAAGATTGGCAAAAGCTCAAGACTCTTCATTTCTACTTTAGTGATCCAAGATCACATTGAGTCCATAGGAAAAGCCAATACTATTAAAAGGGGATGAGGTGTTGCTTAATGGTCTACTTGCTCAAAATGCTTAGTGATATGCTCCAAAGCCCTCAACCACTCTCTCATATCCAAATATATCCTAAACCTAAAGTCAAACTCGGCCCCATCGATTTGATCCATCCGGCGCCGCCGAGTTCACTTGACATACCATAGCCGGAAACCTTAATCAGTTCGGTCTCACCGATAGGGATTTCGGTCTCACCGAGATAGGATTGCAAGCTCTCTGTTTCCCTTCGTAACGTTTCAGTCTCACCGAAATGAGCGATCGGTCCCACCAAGTTCGCAATGCAAACTCTCTGTTTCCCTTTCATAATGTTTCGGTTTCACCGAAAGGAGCGATCGGTCCCACCGAGTTTGTCTGACCAACTCTTTGTTTGCTCATTGCTGAAATCGGTCCCACCGAGTTCATGTAATCGGTTAAACCGAGATCAAGTTTTGCCCTAACCCTAGCGCATCGGTCCCACCGAGTTGATCATGTCAGTCCCACCGAGAATCCTAATGCTCACACTAAATCGGTCTCACCGAGTTCACCTATTTGGTCTGACCGAGTTGGGTCAAATGTGTGTAACGGTTACATTTTGTGTGGAGGCTATATATACCCCTCCACCCCCTTCTCTATTCAAGAGAGAGCCATCAGAACATGCTTACGCTTCCACTACTCATTTTCTGAGAGAGAACCATCTACTCATGTGCTGAGACCAAGACATTCCAATCCAACCACAAGAATCTTGATCTCTAGCTTTCCCCAAGTTGCTTTCCACTAAAATCATCTTTCCACCATAGCCAAATCTGTGAGAGAGAGTTGAGTGTTGGGGAGACTATCATTTGAAGCACAAGAGCAAGGAGTTCATCATCAACACACCATCTATTACCTTTTGGAGAGTGGTGTCTCCTAGATTGGTTAGGTGTCACTTGGGAGCCTCCGTCAAGATTGTGGAGTTGAACCAAGGAGTTTGTAAGGGCAAGGAATCGCCTACTTCGTGAAGATCTACCCAAGTGAGGCTCCTTCGTGGGCGATGGCCATGGTGCGGTAGACAAGGTTGCTTCTTCGTGGACCCTTCGTGGGTGGAGCCCTCCGTGGACTCGCGCAACTGTTACCCTTCGTGGGTTGAAGTCTCCATCAACGTGGATGTACGATAGCACTATCGGATCCACGCCAAAAATCTCCATGTCTACATTGCGTTTGCCTTTCCAAACCCTTCCCTTTACCTTCATATGCAATGATTTACATTCCGCTGCTATACTCTTAGAATTGCATGTGTAGGTTGATTGCTTGACTTGTGCTAAGCTGCTAAAATCTGACAAGACTTAAAATTGGAAAAGGCTAGATTTTTATTTGGTCAAGTAGTCTAATCACCCCCCTCTAGACCTACTTTCGATCCTACACGCACCATTAGCTTCCCTAGGTACAAAGGTGAATTTAAATCCTTGAAAATGTGGGAGATAAGCCCTCATCTCTCCAAAGACAAATCCAACAGTCGATCTGTCATCTCCTTGCTCCCACATGGTACATATATTCTCGCAATCCGTCTCTGTGATCACATGTGGCAAAGCTTTGCCCATAGCCAGCAACATAGCATTTTGGCATGCCAAGACTTTGGCTGGAAAAGGAGCCACTAGAGATCCATGCTTGGAGAAATGTGCTACCATGAAAAGTGCATGCGGCGTCACGGCCAGCCATCCGTGTACCCGCTTCTCCTACAAGAAAGTTAATAGCCGCATTAGTGTTAAACTTCACCCATCGAGGCTTCGATGAGGACCACCTAGGCTTTTGCTTAGCATCAACTGGAGCATCCGCTTCCACGATATGCAAAGGTTTGATCAGTTCATCAACAAGCTCCATAGACTTATGCAATTGATGCCCCACTTCCTCGTGTGTATATTTATTTCTGCTACTCCATATTACCCGCATGATAGTAATGATAATAGCAGCATGTTCCTTACTCACTATCTCTAAATCAAACAGGTCCATCGTCCATGTTTGAGGATGCAGTTTGGGTACCTTGACCTGGAAGGAATTCAAAGCAGCCCTCCAAAATAGTTTGGCATGATCACACCGAACAAGAGCATGGAACAGTGATGATAGAGGCAAAGGTGTCCCGTCTTTCAATGAGATGGTGGCTATCGTTTTGGATGGAGTAGACTTTGACGATCCGACTACGAACGTGCGAGGACGTCGCGCCTTAGCAATCACCAAACCAACTCCGCGAGGTTATTGAACACACCGAAGCATGATCAACCTGACCACGGGGGTCTATTTCCTGCAAGCAAACGAAGAACAAGCAAGAAACTAAGATTGCAATCTGGATATTGCAAATAAAAGAGGAAAGCTTTACTGACCAAGTGGGGTTCTGTGACGTCTTGGTCTGGTCGTTGAACACAAACGAAGTACGCAAAGTTGCAGCTATGGCGAACTTTTAATCTAAACAAAACCCAAAGTCTAAATGATGCCCTAAGGGCTGTATATAAGGAGGAAGAGGGGGGGATTTCGTGGCCCCTTGTAGGAGGGGTCCGAAACCAACCCTAACTCTATTTTTCCCACATATATGGACTCTAAAAATAGCCAATACTTCTATATTCTGAAATTACATGGGCCTGGCCCAATAATAAGGTGACTAGCACCTATAATAGCCTCTGGACGAAATTTGTGAAGTGGCATCTTGTATACTCTGTCCAAGCCTTCATGCACTCATTACGGTGGCTCCAAAGTCCTGAAATCATCACTTGAAACTCCGTTCTTGTTTCCCTTGCGCATGCCATCATCTCCATGCTTGTTCTTGCTCCTATGTTCATCCTTCTCCAAGCTAGGCCCTTCATTTGTAAGCAAAACAAATGTATCAAATTTAGGCAGCATCATATTCTCATGAACATTAGAATCATTACCAAGAAACGAGAGTACCTGGTAATTTAATTGGCGTGCACGAGCTCTAGTAATTGGTCCAGTATGTATAGTAGCAGGGGTTGCGGGTGTAACAATGGTATTGATGTCCTCATCATCCTCCCCTTCTTGAAATGAAGTCGTCCTCGACGGAAGCTCATCTTCCTCACGCAAATAAGGCTTCAAATCTGCAATGTTAAAAGTGGGACTAACCCCAAAATCTGTAGGCAGCTCAAGTTTATATGCATTATCATTTATTTTCTCTAACACCTTAAAAGGACCATCAGCACGTGGCGTTAGCTTTGATTTGCACAAATCAGGAAATCTATCCTTACGCAAATGTAACCAAACAAGATCTCCAGGTGCAAACACAACATGTTTTCTACCCTTATCTCCAGCAAGTTTATATTTAGCATTCATACGCTCAATGTTTTCCTTAGTTAACTCATGCATGTTTAAGATCAATTCAACACGTTGTTTAGCATCAAAATTAACCTTCTCCGAAGATGGAAGAGGCAACAAATCAATTGGTGCACGAGGTAGGAAACCATACACAATTTCAAAAGGGCACATCTTAGTAGTAGAATGCAGCGAACGGTTATAAGCAAATTCAATATGAGGCAAGCATTCTTCCCACATTTTCTTGTTATTCTTCAAAACAGCCCTAAGCATGGTAGACAATGTTCTACTGACTACTTCAGTTTGTCCATCAGTTTGGGGATGACATGTAGTACTAAAAAGCAGTTTAGTCCCCAACTTAGCCCATAAACATCTCCAAAAGTGGCTAAGAAACTTAGTCTCACGAACTGAAACAATTGTATTTGGCACACCATGCAAGCGAATAATTTCATGAAAGAACAAATCAGCAACATTAGTAGCATCATCGCTTTTATGACATGGTATAAAATGTGCCATTTTCGAAAATCTATCCATGAAAACAAATATACTATCCCTCCCCTTCTTTGTTCGAGGTAAACCTAAAACAAAGTCCTGAGATATATCCTCCCAAGGAACACTAGGTACATGCAAAGGCATATATAAACCATGAGGATTGAGTCGTGACTTAACTTTTTGACATGTAGTGCAGCAGCAACAAAACGCTCAACATCCCGTCTCATCTTTGGCCAAAAGAAATGTGTAGCAAGTACATCCTCTGTCTTCTTCACGCCAAAATGTCCCATTAATCCTCCTCCATGCGCCTCCTGCAACAACAAAAGACGAACGGAGCTAGCTGGAATGCATAGCTTGTTAGCACGAAACACAAATCCATCATTAACGACGAACTTGTTCCATGTTCTCCCTTCTTTACAATTCTGCAATACATCTTTAAATTCAGCATCATGCACATATTGATCTTTGATGGTCTCCAAACCAAATATTTGAAGGTCAAGTTGTGAAAGCATAGTATAGCGATGAGACAATGCATCAGCAATAACATTTTCTTTACCCTTCTTGTGTTTAATGACATAAGGGACAGTCTCAATGAATTCAACCCATTTAGCATGTCTACGGTTCAGTTTTGCTTGACTTTTAATGTGTTTCAAAGATTCATGATCAAAATGTATAACAAATTCTTTGGGCCATAAATAATGTTGCCATGTTTCTAAGGTCCGAACAAGAGCATATAATTCTTTATCATAAGTAGAATAGTTCAGACTAGGCCCACTCATTTTTTAGAAAAGTATGCAACGGGTTTACCATCTTGTAATAACACACCTCCTAATCCAATTCCACTAGCATCACGTTCAAGCTCAAGAGTCTTACTAAAATCAGGAAGTTGGAGTAAAAGGAGCGTGTGTCAACTTATCTTTCAACACCGTGAAGGCTTCTTCCTGTGCAGTACCCCAAACAAAAGGCACATCCTTCTTTGTAAGCTCATTGAGAGGTGCAGCAATGGTGCTAAAATCTCTCACAAAACGCCTATAGAAACCAGCGAGTCCAAGAAAACTCCTCACTTGTGTGACCGTTTTGGGCTGCGGCCAACTCTCAATAGCTTCAAGGCTTTATCAACTTCAATTCCCTGTGGAGTAACAATATAGCCAAGAAAAGACACTCGGTCGGTGCAAAAGGTGCACTTCCCAAGGTTACCAAACAAACGTGCATCACATAGAGCAATAAAAACAGGACGTAAATGTTCCAAATGTTCTTCCAAAGATTTGCAATAAATCAGTATATCATCAAAATAGACTACCACAAATCGTCCAATGCAAGCACGTAAAACTTCGTTCATTAATCTCATGAAAGTACTAGGTGCATTAGTTAACCCAAAAGGCATGACTTACCACTCATATAAAGCAAACTTAGTTTTAAATGTTGTTTTCCATTCATCTCCGAATTTCATACGAATTTGATGGTATCCACTACGCAAATCAACTTTGGAGAATATTGTAGAGCCACTCAATTCATCAAGCATATCATCTAGCCTAGGAATAGGATGATGATAACGAATAGTAATATTATTAATGCCTCTACAATCAACACACACATGCAATGTACCATCCTTTTTCGGCACTAGAATAATAGGAACAACACAAGGACTAAGGGATTCACGTATATAACCTTTGTCGAGCAGCTCCTGGACTTGACGCATAATCTCCTTCATCTCCTTTGGATTGGTACGGTATGGTGCACGGTTGGGTAGCGATGCACCGGGAATTAAGTCAATCTGATGCTCAATCCCTCGAATAGGTGGTAATCCCGGTGGCACGTCTTGTGGAAAGACATCAGCGAACTCCTGCAAAATGTTAGTAACAGCAGGAGGCAAAGAGGAAGGCACATCCTCGAATAAAAATAATGCCTCTTTGCACACAAAAGCATAACAAATAGATTTGCTAAAATCTAGCTCCTCAATATTAGATTTGGTGGCAAGTAAACATGCACTTTTCAATTTAATTTCAGAAGCAACACTAGATGGTTTATTATCAGGCTTCATTTGTTGCGCAAATTCTTTTGCCACAATCTGATTTTCACTCTTATTTTTCTCTTGTTTTGTTTTATTAGCTCTATTAATATCATCTTTCAAAATGGAATCAGGGGACATAGGAAGCAAAGTAACATGTTTATCCTTATGAACAAGAGTATACTGATTATTTCTACCATGGTGTACATAATTTTTATCAAATTTCCATGGTCTACCAAGTAATAAGGAACATGCTTGCATACGTACCACATCATAATCAACATAATCAGCATATGTAGAGATACTAAAATGCACACGAACAGTACGTGTTACCTTAACCTTGCCGCTGTTGTTAAACCATTGGATGTAGTAAGGATGTGGATGTGGTCGTGTGGTGAGAGATAGCTTCTCCACCATCTCCATGCTAGCCAAGTTGTTGCAGCTCCCTCCATCTATGATGACGCGAATAGAACGTTCCTTCACTACTCCCTTTGTATGGAACAAATTATGCCTCTGATTTTGCTCAGCTTGTGTGACCAGCACACTCAAAACATGTTGAGCAACTAAACATTCATACCTATCAGCGTCTTCAGGGGCCATGTATTGTGTCTCATGATCAGAATCATCTCCACCGTGTTCTTAACGTGTAATAAGAGCCAAAGTCTCCTTATCATAGTCACTAGCGGACTCATACCCACCATCCTCAGTAGCAATCATCACACGCTGATATTTGCATTCTCTCGCATAATGACCTCGTCCCTTACAACGGCAACAAATAATATCACTTGTGTGCCCTGTGATGCCATGGAAGAAGAAGAACTCTGTGCAGGCCCAGCAAGTGTGCTCTTGGCAGATAGTGGTGGTTGTGCCTGCTTTCTTGTATCACGGCTGGAGGTGGCACCTGATGAAGGTGATGGTGCAGTGGAAGTAGAGGATGCACGCGGTGTCCATGATGAAGGTCGACCTATAGAAAAGTTAGTCCGCGCCAATGCCTGTCGATCCTGCACTTCACGTTCAGCTTTACAAGCAAGATGGAATAAACGAGTGATATTATTATACTCCTTATACTCTAGAATGGTCTGAATCTCTCTATTTAATCCACCCATAAAACGTGCAAGCATAGCTTCATTCTCCTCAACAATACCACATCTAATCATGCCAGTTTGTAATTCCTGATAATATTCTTCTACATAATTTTTCCCTTGTCTTAAGCGCTGCAATTTTTTAAGTAATTCACGTTGATAATAAGGTGGAACCCAACGAATACGCATAACAGTTTTCAAAGCAGCCCAAGTAGCTGAAATGGGATATAATCTACAATGTTCAGACCACCAAACACATGCAAAACTAGTGAAAGCACAAGCAGCAGGAACACGTCCCTCCTCAGGATATTGTAAACATGTAAACCGTTGTTCAGTTTCTAACTCCCAAGTAAGATATATATCAGGAACATATCTACCCTCAAATGGTGGAATATTCAATTTAGTTTAGGAAGATGGTCATGATCTCATACCTCAGGTGGTGGTGCAGCCCTACCGTTGCGATGATATGCATGAGGACGATCTGGTGGTGGTGGTGGTGGTTGCACGTAGTTCTGATTTTGATCAACCTCATCCTCGTAATGGTCCTCCACCTCTGCAGTAGCATCAGGAGCTACAAAAGCATCAATAGTAGGTACACCGGCACCAGAAGTTTGACCAGGCTCAAGGGGAACGCGTTGTGCTCGTCCCACTTGATTTGGAAGGCGATGTTGTTGTTGTTGTTGTTGTAGAGGTGCGATAGGTGCAGCTGGCGGTGGTTGTGGAAGACGCGCGAGCAATTCATTAAACTTGTTATCAAGCTTTGTTTCGAACGCCTTCTCAATGCCATCTATCTTCTCCATGGCCTCTTCAAATCTGTTTAGCACATCTTCCACCTGTCCACTCATCATTTGCTGAAACTTATCATGAAGCTCCTTGTTCGTCAAGTTCTCCCAGTCAATCTCATTAGCTTGTTATCCTACCATGGTTAGCAGCAATAGAAACACATAAGAATATGATCCTACAGACTACTAACAAGTGGTGGTGGTGGGTGTCACAAATCCGTCAAGCAAATCTCAAATTCTTACCAGTTCTTACCCAGCAGTAGGCGGTGATCGGCAACCGTTGTAGTCAAAACTCTTAAAGCTTGGATAGAGCGATTACCAGGGAGAACCAAACGCACGACGTAGATGTATGTGGAGCTGGGAAGGCTTATAATATGGTAGCAAAAAGGGTCAGCAATAATCAATTCAGTAATGCAAAGTTGAATAAACGCTCAACGACGGTACTGTGCTGGTCCTAGGCTAGACCGTGCTAGAGACGCGAGCCTAGAACACTAACAAAATCACGGCGCTGCGCGTAAACAAGGAGGAGCATGCTCTGGATTTTTCCCCTTTTTCACTTTTTTTTGCACTTCTTTTTTGCTCCGCAACATTTTTTTCAAAAAGTCTACAAATTGTCTAAAAACTGCCTAGCCAGAATTTTCCAGACTTAGTTTTTTTGTTGAAACTAGAACTATTTTTCTACTGCGGGTAGCACGAAAGTTCGGAGTCCTACTCTGTCACGACTCGGAGTATGGCGTGATCTGGAAATCCAAAACAGAGTAACAAAATACTGGACTCGGACTGGTGGCGGAGATGAATCTGGTGGAACTCCGATTGGTGGCGGAGATGAATCTGGTGGAACTCGGACTGGTGGCGGATATATGTTGTAGGTGGACTCGAATTGGCGTGATGGCGGCGGATATGTGGTGGCATATATGGACTAGGATTGGCGGTGAATATGTGGTGGTGGTATATGGTAGCGGCAATGAAGTTGGTGCGGTGGTATGGCAGCAGCGATGATGATGATGCGGTGGTGATATATGATAGCGGCGACGTGACAACCTGTGAACAGAACTCGAAACTCTAAAGGACTAGACGCTAAGACCAACAACTTGACACGACGATGCAACCGCAAATTCAACAAAGCAAATAGAGAAAAGATTATGCAAAGGCTCAGATTGGTTCGGATAGGACGAACTAACCCTATTTTTTTGGGTTTTCATGGACTATAGGTATGAACAACAGACTCGATCTAAACTACGAAAAACTGTAAAATCTCACCGAGCAACCTGGGAATCTGATACCACTTGATAGAGGCAAAGGTGTCCTGTCTTTCAATGAGATGGTGGCTATCGTTTTGGATGGAGTAGACTTTGACGATCCAACTACGAACGTGCGAGGACGTCGCGCCTTAGCAATCGCTAAACCAACTCCGCGAGGTTATTGAACACGCCGGAGCTCGATCAACCTGACCACGAGGGTCTATTTCCTGCAAGCAAACGAAGAACAAGCAAGAAACTAAGATTGCAATCTGGATATTGCGAATAAAAGAGGAAAGCTTTATTGATCAAGTGGGGTTCTGTGACGTCTTGGTCTGGTCGTTGAACACAAACGAAGTACGCGAAGTTGCTGCTATGGCGAACTTTTAATCTAAACAAAACCCAAAGTCTAAACGATGCCCTAAGGGCTGTATATAAGGAGGAAGAGGGGGGATTTCGTGGCCCCTTGTAGGAGGGGTCCGAAACCAACCCTAACTCTATTTTTCCCACATATACGGGCTCTAAAAATAGCCTATACTTCCATATTTTGAAATTACATGGGCCTGGCCCAATAATAAGGTGACACAGCACCTATAATAGCCTCTGTACGAAATTTGTGAAGTGGCATCTTGTATATTTCGTCCAAGCCTTCATGCACTCATTACGGTGGCTCCAAAGTCCTGAAATCATCACTTGAAACTCCGTTCTTGTTTCCCTTGCGCATGCCATCATCTCCATGTTTGTTCTTGCTCCTATGTTCATCCTTCTCCAAGCTAGGCCCTTCATTTGTAAGCAAAACAAATGTATCCAATTTAGGCCGCATCATATTCTCATGAACATTAGAATCATTACCAAGAAACAAGAGTACCTGGTAATTTAATTGGCGTGCGCGAGCTCTAGTAATTGGTCCAGTATGTATAGTAGCAGGGGCTGCGGGTGTAACAATGGCATTGATGTCCTCATCAAGTGATTCATCCCTATGACCACACATAGGACATACAACATCATCGCGAATATGTCGTCGTTGTAGTTCTCCGAAAGCTGGCAGGATATTCTTCATATAACACGCCACACCAAAAAACTCCGATTTTGGGCCCTTAGCTTCCAAAGAGCTGCTAGCCTCGCCATGCAAGGAACTAATTGGCCCCAAGTCTTGAGTCATCTTCTGTTCCATCAATAATCTGTATGATGAACATACAATGAACACACCAAGTTTTCCCCCTCCCACGCCCAAAAATCATGCCCTTCTCCCCGGATTGGCTTTTGCAACGCTTGAGTATTTGCCATGGTGAGATGAGGGAAAAGCTTATGCTAGTTCTTTGGAGGGCTTGGCACCTTAGAGATGATGTCGTTCACAACAAAGGTGAAGCTACTATACGAGATTCAATGGTTTTCTTAAGGAATAATTGGGAGTGCTTATCTAGCCCAAATCCGGTTGTAAACGATGTGAAGGGGAAGCAAAAGTTGCATGGAGTTAATATACAATCTTCTAGCCTGCCTCCCCATGTTGATGTGCTTGGCTGGACTAAGCCGCCCGCGGATCACATAAAGATCAATGCCGACGCTTCTTTCATTGCAGGCACAGGTTTGGCTGCGCTGGGAGCGGTTGGCAGGGATTGTTTTGGTGATATTGTCTTCTCGGCTGGTTGTCATTTTCATGGATGCTCGGATGAAGAGGAAGCTGAAGTCCAGGCCCTTTCTTCCGGCCTCAACCAGGCTCGTAAACTGAATTTGAACAAAGTGCAGATGGAGACCGATTGCATCGCTGTTGTGGCCGCTGTGAATGATACTAATGTTAGCAGGGCCAGCTAGTGGGCTTGTTATGAGAACTCTAAGGATATGATCAAGGAGTTTGGAGCTTGCTCTGTTTCCAAAGTCCATATGGAGAGCAATGTGGCTGCGCATGAGTGTCACGACCGGTTTTTCAATAAAATATTTATTGAGAGACCAATCCCTTTTATGGACCAGTAAAGAAGAATTCCTTCTCACTGGTAGACAATATCTTGGTCACAGAAGAAAAATACCAGGAGTACTGAATAAAATACAAGGTTGAGCGGGGACTGCTCAACAATTTATTACATGCACGCCGATAAAACGAGACGGCGGATAGGGTGGCATAACTACTACTTATGATAACAACGGTGGTGGAAGTATCACCGCGAAGTGGGTGATATGACTCCTGAAAACTACAGCTCTTCGAGCGTCGGAGTGAGGCTCGAGGAGACTTATTGCGGGTGGCGGAAGCGTATATAATACAAGTGACCAATATCCGGGATCGCACAGGACTGACTGGGACTCCTCTAGGCGTCGGACGCACTAACAAACTCTTCATCCAAGAGATCGCCTTCGTCAACATCTGGCCAAAACAACAAGCCAGGTGAGTACTATGAAAGTACTCGCAAGACAGTTCGGACATAAGATATAACAAATGTAAACATGAAGCATGTGAACAAATTAACAAGTGTGTTCAGACATAGAGATAATAATGCATGGGAAAGTAACAGAGAAGTCGGGCGGTAGTCCTCCCGAAATCCCAACATAAATACTGGGTGCCAAACGAGGGTCTGAATGACTCCTCGAGAGGAAACTGCAAGAATGATAATACCGGTGCCAAACGAGGGTCTGAATGACTCCTCGAGAGGAAACTGCAAGAATGATAATACCGGTGCCAAACGAGGGTCTGAATGACTAATCGAGAGGAAACTGCAAGAATGATAATACCGGTGCCAAACGAGGGTCTGAATGACTCCTCGAGAGGAAACTGCAAGAATGATAATACCGGTGCCAAACGAGGGTCTGAATGACTCCTCGAGAGGAAACTGCAAGAATAATAATACCGCAGTCGGGCGTCAGGGCGACACCACATAAAGGGCTTATAAAAGAAAATAAAAGATAGTGCATGCCACAGTCAGACGTCTGAGCGACATCACATAAAGGGCTTCATAACTTAACATCTTATTAGCTCAAGAATTTACATCATATCCAGAGAATAATCAGGCATGAGATAAACAACAGGGTTAGTCCATCCACAGGAGTAACGTTCAGCTAAGTCTACTACTCGTGCTCACTTACCGGAAACAAACCACGAGGACTTGACATAGATGTGGATACACTGATCACGATACTTGACCATGGATACGATGACTCGGAAGGATTTGACTCTGCAGAGTTTGTACTTTAACCACAGCCAACGGATTTCAGTAGTCACGGGGACTAGTTCCGTTTACGGTGTTTTGGAAGAAACACGTCTAACCAGTACACACCCATTCAACATTCCGAAGCCAGGGATCACCCTCGGCAACATTCAAGAAAAACCTTGAGACGGGGAGGCTACAACCTCGCGTAGCATGGGATCAAATTTCTATACGCGCGCTCTAAGGGGTGCCCCCCTCTCGGTCCCAACCGGAAACACCCATGCCCCCTGACCGGATGACTGGCTTTAATCCAGGGCCATGGAACCATCATCCCGGCCCCTCTGTTTGGTGTGTACACGGAAAGAGGTTACCAACTTACTAAACCGCATTCTGGCAGAAAACCAGTGGTAGCACGGAAGGGGGAAGAACGATAACGTGACTCCGCCCACGTTAACGTCGGAATTTGTCGGATGACGCAAGGCTGGTATGCTACAACAGTACCACCTTGCTGCCCTTCATGTCACCACATGATTAGGCCATCTCTCACCAGAGATCATCGCAACTTTGGAACATGCGGGTAGTTGCCTCACAAGCAACGAGGTACTCACCGACACTCAGATGCCACGCACAACCTCTCACGCAAACATGCAAAACACCTATCATATCAAAGGTTCAAACATGCTTGCCTGGTTCGGAGAAGTCGGAGTCTAGCTCGGCGAAGTTCGCGGCTCCGTCACCTCTTCCGGAACCTACGGTATAGCGAAGAAGCATACTAACGTGAAAACCAACGCGTGCATAAAAGTTGTTTCAAAAATTTTCCAAATAAATCCCATAAAAAACTATACAAAAATACAAGACTGACAAAAAAAGAATCACTCAAAAATCATTTTATTAAAAAGTTATAAAGGTTTCTGTCCAGGGACTCATCTGTAATGAAACAGAGAAGTTCCAGGGGCTTAACTGAGAAAACAGAAAACGCTTCGGAAAGAAACGCGCCAGCTCAAAAGGGAAAACGTATTTTCCCGAAGGCGCCAACAGAAAACGTTTCGAGGGAGAGGAGAATAGAGGCTGACAGGGGGGGTCCACATGTCAGGTTTAAAAAAGTTCGCCGGCGCCCGAAGACTGCGGTGGTCGCCGGCGTCGAACCACGGCGAGACAGGGAGATCGGAGTGTACCAAGAGCTTCAGCGTGTCCTTCCGCGTCGGTGGGTGGTGGACTCGACCGACGGGGAGCACCACGTCGACGGCGACACTTTCTCCGGCGGACGGCGGCTCGGGTGATGGTGGAGAACTCCGGTGGGTGCTGCAAACTCCGAATTGAAGCGCGGGTCAGGAGAGTGGATGCATAGGGAAGCTACTGGCAAGAGTTGAAGGGTGGAGGTGCACGCACGGGAGCGAATCGAGCTGGATCCCGTGGCGGGTCGCGGCGGCCGGAGTCGGGGAAGAAAGCTCCCTCGGGGCTCTTCCAGTGGCTTGGTGTGGTCTAGGTGGAGTGCAGAGGTGGTGTGGGTTCGAGTTGAAGCTCGGGGCCTCTATTTATAGGCGGATCGAGGGGGTGGCCGTGAACGGGAAATCTCCGGCGAGCGATTACGGCGAGGCAGTGGTTGAGCAGGGGGTTTGAGTGGCCAGGCAGCATCAGGGAGGTTTACTGGTGCCGTTCCACTGCTAAACTGGGTCGGGCTTGGCGTAATGGCGCTGGTCCTCGACGGGGCGGCCGTACGGGCACGACGGCGGCAGAGAGCGCGCTCCGCGCCCAGCGGTTCACGACGAGAGTGGCAGCGCGTTCTGGGGAGTGGAAGACCACGCGGCGATCTCCGGTGGCTTGGGCGGCGCTGGGTGGCGCCGTCTGCGCCGCGCCTCTCTCTGGCGGCCGCAAAGCCGCCGCTGGCGTCGGTCACGGGGCGACGCACCTCCTCCAGCTCGTCGCCGACGCCCGCAAGCGTCCAGGTGTTCGTGCGGCGCAGGGACAAGGGGGAGGGGACGGGGAGCAAGGTGCCAACGCGGTTACTGGCGAGATCGAGGAGATGTTCTGAAGAAAACGACAGCAGCTTCTGAACTGCACTCTGAATTTACTGAACTTGACATTGACAATGCCCTGCAGGTGTTCGACATAATGATATGGCATGAAGAAATTTTTTTCTGGAGCTGGGACTTGGTGAGGTGACCACTCAATGCACCCAGAGGCTGCCTGATTTTTCTCAGAATTTTTGGAGAAGGATTTGAATGAATTTCATCAAATTTGGCAAATCTGGTCCAAACTTGCAGCAAGTATAGTTTGAAAAATTTGAACTGAAGACCAGTGGATCTTCATGGATCTTGGTTGAGGGTTCAAAGGACTAGGGAGGGAAATTGGTTTGGGGGCAAAAATCAAAACAGAAATGGTAGCTCCTTTGTAAATCTCCAAGGGCTAGAATAGAAGGCAGAAATTGTTTTGATGAGATTTAAATGGAAAATAATCATATGGGGAGGTTCAACTTGCTGGATTTGATGCAAATCATGATCCAAAGGTGAGGGAAGGTTTAAGGGAGGGGATTTACCCTTGGGTCATGGCAAGAAGAATTTTTGAAAGTGGCAAAGGATCATTCCAAAAGCTATAGGGCCTTTTTCAAAGAAATATTCAAAAGGCATTTTTCCAAGAGAAAAACATTTTGGTTTGAGTCCAAATAAAAGAAAGAACCTCCAAGACCAACATCAAGTCTTGGGTGAATCCAAATAAAACTCTTGCCATAAAATTTTTTTTTTGAAAGGAGGGTTTCTTTTGAGGAAAATTTTTAAATCACCTCCCTCAAGTCAAGTAAAAATTTAAAAGTTTGAAAAATCCAATTAAAATTTTTGGGTGTCACAACACCTACCCCCTTAGGAAAAATCTCGTCCTCGAGATTTCTCCTGATCCTCAAATAGATATGGATATTCTGCCTGAAGGAAATCTTCCCTTTCCCATGTAGCTTCATCCTCAGTGTGGTTGCTCCACTGAACCCTGAAAATTTTTGTCGTTTTCTGACGGGTACTCCTTTCAGACTCTTCCAAAATCTTTACTGGCCTCTCTCTGTAGGTGAGGTCTGGTTGCACATCAATGCTTTCATGAGGTACATACTTCTCCGGGTTACTTACACATTTTCTTAGTTGAGAGACGTGGAACACGTCATGGACGTCTGACAGCTCCTTGGGTAGGTCTAGTTTGTAGGCTACTGTGCCTCTTCGTGCGACTATACGGAATGGTCCAATAAATCTCGGGGCTAGCTTCCCCTTAATTTTGAACCGTTGCATGCCCCTCATAGGAGACACTCGTAGGTATACGGAATCACCGGGTTCAAAGCTGACTTCACGATGTTTCTGATCGTAGTAGCTCTTTTGTCGGCTCTGCGCTGTCTTGAGTCTGTCCCTGATCTGCTTAACTTTTTCCTCGGCCTCTTTAAGCATGTCTGGGCCGAAGATACGGCTGTCACCTGTTTCTGACCAATTCAGTGGGGTACGACACCTCCGCCCGTACAATGCCTCAAAGGGTGCCATTTGCAAGCTGGCTTGGTAACTGTTGTTGTAAGCAAACTCGGCATACGGCAACCTCTCTTCCCAACTGGACCCATAGGTGAGCACACAGGCTCTCAGCATATCCTCTAGGATTTGGTTCACACGTTCTGTTTGTCCATCAGTCTGAGGGTGGTACGCTGTACTGAAAGCTAGCTGCGTGCCCAGAGCTTGTTGCAGGTGATCCCAAAATTTGGAGACAAATTGTGTGCCTCGGTCGGATATTATAGTCTTTGGGACTCCATGCAAGCAAACTATACGGGAGAGATAAAGTTTGGCCAGTCTTTGTGTGGAGTAGGTAGTCTTCACGGGAATGAAATGAGCAACCTTGGTTAGTCGGTCTGTGATGACCCATATGGCGTCATTTCCGCGTTGTGATCGGGGTAATCCGACAATGAAGTCCATTCCTATTTCATCCCATTTCCACTCCGGTATCCTGTTTGGCTGGAGTAGCCCTGCTGGCTTTTGATGCTCGGCCTTGATGCGCTGACATGAATCGCAACAAGCAATAAATGTGGCTATATCTCTTTTCATACCGTGCCACCAAAATCTTTCCTGAATGTCCTTGTACATTTTGGTTCCTCCAGGATGGATCGAGTATGGAGCGGTGTGGCTTTCGGTTAGGATTTGTTGCTTGAGTTCCTCAATGTTAGGTACGCAAAGTCTGTCTCCGTACCATAATATTCCTTCACTGTCTGTGACGAACTCTGAAACCTTACCAAGGTTCATTTTCTTCTTTATACCTTCGATGCTGGGATGTCCCTGTTGAGCCTTCTTAATTTGTTCCACTAGGGTGGGTTGTATCTCCAGATTTGATACGGTGCCCTCAGAGACTAACACCATGTTGAGCCTAGCGAACTCTTGCTGAAACTCAGGCCTCAAGTTTTGCGGACCGTCGTTGTCCGGGCTGGGGTTTCGACTAAGGGCATCAGCCACTACATTTGCTTTCCCTGGATGGTAGTGAATTCCGACATCATAGTCCTTGACCAATTCCAACCAGCGTCGTTGGCGTAAATTTAGCTCTGGCTGTGTGAAAATATATTTGAGGCTCTTATGGTCCGTATATATTTCACAGCGATTTCCCAACAGAAAGTGCCTCCACTCCTTGAGTGCATGTATGACTGCTGCTAGCTCCAAGTCATGTGTTGGGTAATTTTCCTCATGTTTTCGCAGCTGCCTGGAGGCATACGCGACAACTTTGCCATCCTGCATTAGTACACATCCGAGGCCTTTTCGGGACGCGTCACAATATACTTCAAAACTCTTGTGTATGTCTGGCACGGTTAATACTGGTGCGGTTGTTAGCTTCTTCTTAAGTTCTTGGAAGCTTCTCTCGCATGCTTCCGTCCATACAAATTTCTTGTCCTTCTTGAGCAACTGTGTTATTAGTTTTGCCACAGTGGAGAATCCTTCAATAAATCTTCTGTAATATCCGGCCATTCCCAGGAAACTCCGCACATCTGTAATGTTGGCGGGTGGCTTCCAGTCAAGTATGGCTTTGACTTTTTCCGGGTCTACGGCCACGCCTTCTTGGTTTAATATATGGCCTAGGAAACCAACCTGCCTTAGCCAAAACTCACATTTGCTAAATTTGGTGTACAACTGATGTTTCCTTAATTCTCCCAAAACAATTCTGAGATGCTCAGCATGCTCTTCTGGTGTCCTTGAGTAAACCAGAATATCGTCAATGAACACCACAACAAATTTGTCCATGAATTTCATGAACACTTTGTTCATGAGGTGGACGAAATATGCGGGGGCATTTGTTAGACCAAAAGGCATCACTGTGAATTCATATAATCCGTATCTGGAGGTGAATGCTGTTTTAGGGATATCCTCTGTCCGTACTTTCAGTTGATGATATCCCGATCTCAAATCAATTTTTGAGAACACCTTGGCTTGTGCGAGCTGGTCAAACAAATCATTTATCCGTGGCATCGGATATTTGTTTTTGATGGTGACCATATTGAGGGCTCGATAGTCTATACACAGTCTCAGTGTCCCATCCTTTTTCTTGGCGAACAACACTGGCGAACCCCATGGTGAGGAGCTGGCTTGAATAAATCCTTTGTCCAATAATTCCTTTATCTGCTTCTTCAACTCCACCAATTCTGAGGGTGCCATTCTATAAGGTTTCTTATAGATGGGAGTGGTGCCAGGTGCTAGTTCGATGTTGAATTCTATCTCTCGGTCTGGTGGCATGCCTGGCAGTTCTTCAGGGAACACATTAGGAAACTCGCATACCACTGGAACTTTTCTCAGTTCTGAAATGTCCACTTTGTTCAGTTTTGGTTGCCGTGACCGTGGCCTTTCTTGAGCTGTAACCTTTATTTTCTTGCCATGATGGTGAGTGAGAATCACGGCCCGATTGAAACAGTCAATGAATCCTTTGTTGGTGGTTAACCAGTCCATCCCTAAAATGACATCCAGTCCTTTATTTTCCAACACGATGAGATTTGCTTGGAACTGTAGTCCTTCGAACTCAATGATTACTCCTTGGCAGTAGCTCTGAGCGATTTGCTTATTTCCGGGGGACTTGATGATCATAGATTTTTCCAAGGGGAGTATCGGAAAACCATGTTGCAAAACAAAACTCTTCGAAACGAACGAATGGGAAGCTCCAGAATCAAACAAAACCGTGGCAGGTACTGTGTTGACAGGGAACGTACCGAGCACGATGTCTGGGGCATTCTGCGCTTCTTCCCTGGTCACATGGTTCAGGTGACCCTTCCTGTGGTTGTTGTTGGGATTGAAATTGTTGCGCTTGGGGGCTGGATTATTTCCACCATTGTTCGGCTTGGGGGCCGAGTTCCTCGGCTTTGGGCATTGTTTAGCATAGTGCCCTTCTTCACCACAAGCATAGCAGGTGACCCCTGGACGGTACGTGAACTCCTTGTCCCTGGCATGAAACTGTCTGACGGGCCTTAGATCAGTAGTCGTGGATTTCCTTGCTTCTGTCCTTGGAACCTCAGTCTTGCTTCGGTTGTTGCGAGCAAGAGCCGTCTTGTCCCTCTTTCGCTTACGGATATCTTCCAGACTACGGCGCTCATTCTCCAAGGTAATGGCCTTGTCAACCAGAGTTTTAAAATCCGGGAAAGTGTGTACAACCAGTTGGCATTTCAGTGCCGGTGCCAGGCCGTCCAGGAATTTTTCCATCTTCTTGCTCTCTGTCATGTGTTCGTCGTAGGCATAACGAGATAGCTGGGTAAACTGACCGTTGTATTCTGTCACTGACATGCCTCTTTGCTTGAGGTCGTCAAATTCTCTCTTCTTGATTTTTATGATGCTCCTGGGGATGTGTGCCCCACGAAAGCCTTCCTTGAACTCTTCCCAGGTGATGTTGTGTTCACTGGGATGCATGTGTAGGAAGTTTTCCCACCATGCTGTAGCTGCTCCAGTAAGGTAGTGTGGTGCATAAAGCACCTTCTCATGATCTGAACACTGAGCAATAATCAGCTTCCTTTCGATGTCACGAAGCCAATCATCGGCCTCCAGCGGCTTATCAGTGTGAGCAAAAGTTGAAGGGCGAGTCTTCTGTAACTCAGATAACTTGGAATGAGGTTGATAGGGTTCACGGTGGTTTCCCATATTGATGACGTGATTCATCATCTCTTGGTGCTGTTGCTGGCTTTGTTCGAAGAGACGGCATACTTGAGACAAGGCTGCTTCGCTGTCTTGTTGACTGGACTGTCCCTGAGTGAAGTTGTTGCTAGTCTGTGTCCCATAAACTTCTTCTGGCTGATTGGGCATGGAGCGAGTCCACGGGCGAGACATTTTTCCAGTCTGGGGTATTATTTTGCAAAACCCATGAGAAGAACTGTGTAGCACAAGGAAAATCTTGCAAAGCCAACAATTTAAAAGACCTCAAGGTTTTTAAGAAAACATAAACGATTTTGCACGGAGAAGAACTGCTTAGCATATATCTTACACGCGAAAAGCAAACACACGATACAGCACTCAGGATGTGCGTACACATTCCTGACATGTTATTTAGACTAGCATACTCCTCCGGAAAGCAGCGAACACACAAATACAAACTAGCGTACAGATAAAACACACCATACAAGCAGACATAATGCGCGACTACTCGGCGCACTCAGTCGGAGATGGTGACGATGTCCTTTCCCTTGCTGAGGGCAAGACTCAGCGGTGCAGGAGATTCAACCTCCAACTCCTCTCTAGCTAGCTCCTGGCGCGCAACACTGCGCTGCGGTGATGGCGCGGGGGCGACAGGCGGTAGTGCGGGTGTGGCAGGCGGTGCAGCTCTGACTGGAGTAGGAGCGATGACTCGGTCGAACTCCTCAGTGGTAGGCAGACGGCGAGCAGTGGCCAAAACGGCCGGTGCATAAGAGGCTGAAGACGAGACGAATGTCAGAGGCGGTGCTGTGAGGAGAAGCTCCTTCCTGCTGGCAGGACCGCCCCGGACTAAGTCCATGCGGGCAGCCACAAGATCGTCCACGAGGTTCTCGAAAGACTCCTCCAGAGCCTTGAGATACTCCACAACCATCTTGATGGCTTCATCTCGTTCTCCCCGATGGCAGGCGAATGCATAGTGACTGGTATATGGCACATGGCATGGGAGGTAGCGGTAGCGGCGAGTCTTCATCATAGGGAGAATATCCCGAAGGCGAGCTATCGCCTCACGGGCAGCCATCTGCATGGCATGCCTCTCCGTAGGCATGGCCTGTGACGCCCGGATAATTATGCTACAGTAACCCTACGCTAATGATGCCACGTCACCTCTGTTAGTGTTGATAATCTCGCGTTAGTTCAAAACCGATTCGGAATTCAACTTCAAATTAAAGGCAAACAATTAAAGTTTTCAAAAGTCAAAATAAAATGTTGTTAATGTGACAAATAAATCATGGATGATATTGGTGGAGAAACAACATCTTTTTAAAATATTTAAATACCCTAAAGTGATGACAACAGCAGCAAAAACAATTAGTTATACCCCTATTATATTTTATAAAATACTAAACTACTTTAGCTAGGTTCCAAAGTTATTGTGGCAGTGGTATAATTAATGTTACTATTTTAGGTACTAAATGGATATTTTACAAAACTAAAACAATTTGGGAAATAAAATTAAATCAGAAAAGAAAAATAAGAAAAAGGATAAGACTAAACAAAAATTAAAACAAAAAGAGAGCCTCCTGGGCCACTTGGCCCATCTAGCCAAAAGGGGCCAGCCCACCCCCTCGTCCCCTTCCTCTGCTACAGGGAGGCAGGGGGATCGTGGCGCTCATCCCCCCGGCCATGGCCACCCGAGCCCTGCGTGGAAGCCATCCACGACCTCCCCCTCAGTACAAAAGGCCCCCTCTCCCTCCTGCCAACCCTAGCCCACTACACCCCATTTTCCCCACGAACTCGTCTCCCCTCGCTCCTCCTCCCGAACGTGATCTGGATCGGGGCGCCTTGCCCCTGTGCCCACCGCCGGCGCCCCGTCGCCCCTGTCCCCCGTCTCCGACCACCGCCGCCTGAGGCCCCGACGTCGGCGCCGCTTCCCCCCCCCCCCCCCCCGTCGCCCGCCTCGCAGGACGCCGTGCTCGCCGCCCCGACGCCAACCGCCGTCGCCCGGAACCGTCGTCCTCGTCCCCACCGCGCCGGACGGCCTCAGCCTCCCCCGAGCCCGCTGCCACTCCCTACGGCTCCCCAGTGAGCTCCGCTACCCCCCCTCTCTCCCTGGGCTCCGGTTCCTCTCCTGCTAGCTTCCCTGCTAGTACCGACCGCCGCCGTCCGCCATAGCTGCCTGGCTCGCGCACCCCGAGCTCCTCCGCCCGCACCGATGGTCCCCGCGTGCTCCTGGCACTCCCAGGGCCCCGTAGAGCCCCACATCTGGCCTTCCCGTGCCTCCCATCGCCGTGCCTGTGCAACCCCGAACTCCGGCCGCCGCTAAGCTCACCGCCGATGCCGTTTCCGGCCATCTCCGGACGAACCACTACCACCATCTGGCGCGGATCGTCTTGGCCGTTCGAACGCGACCAAGCGCGCGTGAAACGGACCCCTGTGGCCGAATTCCGGCCACGGCCGAGGCTCGCCGCCGTGTACGGGCTCGCCGGAGTGCCCTCCCGCCGGCGTCCGACGTGGCGCCTGGGGCCCACCCCCAGGGTCACTGACCAGCGGGCCCCTGGGCCCCACCTTTGACCCGTTGACTTCGGTCGATGCTGACTGGGCCAATCCCAGCAGCTGACATACGGGGCCCACCAATAAAACCTTAAAAAAAATAAAAATAAAAATACTAATTAATCAGTTAGTTAAATTAGTTAGTTAAACTAATCCCTAATCAGACACTGACTAGTAGGGCCCACAATCTAATTAAGTTTTTTTTGTTTAAATTAACCCAGTTAATTAGCTACAGAGGCTGACATGTGGGCCCCACATGTCAGGGTGACATGGTCAGCGCACAGTTGACTGCTGATGTCACACATACGACATGCTGACGTCACCATTACTGTTTTGGATAATTCGAATTTAATTTAATAAATAAATAAATTCCAGAAATTCAAATAATCTTTGAAAATTCATATCTTTTAAACCGTAACTCGGATGAAAATGTTTTCTACATGAAAATTGCTCAGAACGACGAGACGAATCCGGATACGTAGCCCGTTCGTCCGCCACACCTCCCTAACCTATCGAACTCGCAACATTCCCCCTCCGTTTCATCTGTCCAAAAATGCCTAACTTCGGGAAAACTTTCCGGATATTATCCCCCTTCGCTAGTATCGTGTAGCACTGCGTTAGAACACTCCTATCGCTGCGCTTTGCCATGTTATGTCTCATCGTGCTTATGTTTGCATTGTATTTACTGTTTCTTCCCCCTCTTCTCTCCGGTAGACTACGAGACTGACGCTGCTGCTGCCCAGTTCGACTACGGAGTTGACGATCCCTCCTACTTGCCAGAGCAATCAGGCAAGCCCCCCCTTGATCACCAGATATCGCCTATTCTTCTCTATACTGCTTGCATTAGAGTAGTGTAGCATGTTACTGCTTTCTGATATCCTATCCTGATGCATAGCCTGTCATTGTTGCTACAGTTGTTACCTTACCTGCTATCCTACTGCTTAGTATAGGATGCTAGTGTTCCATCAGTGGCCCTACACTCTTGTCCGTCTGCCATGCTATACTACTGGGCCGTATCACTTCGGGAGGTGATCAGGGGTATATACTATACACATTATATACATGACACATGTGGTGACTAAAGTCGGGTCGGCTCGAGGAGTACCCGCAAGTGATTCTGATGAGGGGGCTGAAAGGACAGGTGGCTCCACCCCGGTAGAGGTGGGCCTGGGTTCCTGACGGCCCCCGACTGTTACTTTGTGGCGGAGCGACAGGGCAGGTTGAGACCGCCTAGGTGAGAGGTGGGCCTGGCCCTGGTCGACGTTCGCGGTTACTTAACACGCTTAACGAGATCTTGGTATTTGATCTGAGTCTGGCCATTTGGTCTATACGCACTAACCATCTACGTGGGAGTAGTTATGGGTATCCCGACGTCGTGGTATCAGCCGAAGCTCTTTTGACGTCAGCGACTGAGTGGCGCGCGCCGCATTGGACCGTAAGCTCGCGCTTGTATTAAGGGGGCTAGGTCTGCTTCCGGCCGCGTACGCAACGTGCAGGTGTGCATAGGGCGATGGGCCCAGACCCCTGCGCGCATAGGTTTAGACCGGCGTGCTGACCTCTCTGTTGAGCCTAGGTGGGGCTGCGACGTGTTGATCTTACGAGGCCGGGCATGACCCAGAAAAGTGTGTCCGGCCAAATGGGATCGAGCGTGTTGGGTTATGTGGTGCACCCCTGCAGGGAAGTTTATCTATTCGAATAGCCGTGTCCCTCGGTAAAAGGACGACCCGGAGTTGTACCTTGACCTTATGACAACTAGAACTGGATACTGAATAAAATACACCCTTCCAAGTGCCAGATACAACCCGGTGATCGCTCTCTAACAGGGCGACGAGGAGGGGATCGCCGGGTAGGATTATGCTATGCGATGCTACTTGGAGGACTTCAATCTACTCTCTTCTACATGCTGCAAGATGGAGATGACCAGAAGCGTAGTCTTCGACAGGACTAGCTATCCCCCTTTTATTCTGGTATTCTGCAGTTCAGTCCACTGATATGCCCCTTTACACATATACCCATGCATATGTAGTGTAGCTCCTTGCTTGCGAGTACTTTGGATGAGTACTCACGGTTGCCTCTCTCCCTCTTTTCCCCCTTTACTTTTTATCTGGTTGTCGCAACCAGATGTTGGAGTCCAGGAGCCAGACGCCACCGTCGGCGACGACACCTACGACACTGGAGGTGCCTACTACTACGTGCAGGCCGTTGACGACGACCAGGAGTAGTTAGGAGGATCCCAGGCAGGAGGCCTTGCCTTTTCGATCGTTGCTACTTTTGTGCTAGCCTTCCTAAGGCAAACTTGTTTAACTTATGTCTGTACTCAGATATTGTTGCTTCCGCTGACTCGTCTATGATCGAGCACTTGTATTCGAGCCCTCGAGGCCCCTGGCTTGTATTATGATGCTTGTATGACTTATTTATGTTTTAGAGTTGTGTTGTGATATCTTCCCGTGAGTCCCTGATCTTGATCGTACACATTTGCGTGCATGATTAGTGTACGGTCAAATTGGGGGCGTCACAAGTTGGTATCAGAGCCGACTGCCTGTAGGAATCCCCCTTTCCAACTCCTTGGCCAAAGTCGAGTCTAGTCAGTGAAAAAACTTTTACTAACATGGCTGTGTGGCTTACGGGCCCACGTCGCCATTTGGTGGTATTAGGATCTTTTACTCCTTGCCTATACTCTGGGACTCTGATCTCTCTTCTATTCGGGTTAAATGATTTTACTAAATCTAACATTAGGATCTCGTTATCACTTTCACCCGGAGAGCCCCTTATTACTGATGATCGTCTGTTGCACGTGAAGACCCTGAAGATACTCTCCGCTGATAACCCGAGAACTTGTGTTCATCGCTTTTGCAATTCCCTTTCATCGATAAACTCCTATGGATAACCACGTATACTCGCCATTCATACAATGTTTCCCAGATGATCTTGTTATTACAAGATACCCCGAAATTCTCTCTGTTGTTCCGAGAATCCTTTGAGCTTACTACCTTGCTGTTCATTGTCACCTGAATACCCCTACGGATAATCCTCGCACTTACCGAGTATCCGCTCATCCCCAGTTGATTCAAGTATTTCACAAAAGTGTTCAAAATATCATGCGATCTTCCGAAAATCTCAGGAGCCTGTTGCTCTTGAAATTCTTGCTTACTAGCATTATGGTTAATCCCATAAGTCTATAATCTTATTAGCATCTTTTGTCATTATCATTTTGAGTCCGTTGATTCAATTTGTTGCGAATGCTCGCAATCCTCAATCATATCCTAGAATTCATCCTTCCGGCTCAGACGTCATTTTAAACGTGAGCTGGATCTCGACCTATCAAATTGCCATCGATTGTACCCCTAAACCTACTCAACTTATCCATCCTTGATCAGAGCGTTGCTTCTGACCCCCTGATTTGGAAATCATAATTCTTTTGCGTTTGAACTTTGAGTTAGTCAGTTGTTTCTATAATCAGATCTCCTTGCATTCTTCTTCCTCTGGTTGAGTACCGATGCTCACATCAGATCCCTTGTGGACCATCGGTTCCTTTGTTGGATTTTACCCGACAGTGTCCTTCCTATTGAATAACCTTGTGAGCCTTTCCATGGGTATATAATGCCTTTGGTAAATTGTATCCTCTGTTTTCTCAACCATGCTCTGTTTTTGAGCTGGTGGTATTTACTATTGAAGCTGGTGGTATATGTTTCCACGATACCCTGACGGGTTGAACCTATGCCTTCCTTAATATGTGTGAACTCAGAAGTTTTCACGAGTCATACTCATCTGGTATTTCACCAGGTAAAACTTTCAACACTAATGCCTTTACCAAAGCGAGGAGTGAATGGAAGGTTATACATTGAAGAAGTGGGAGTCGACCTTGAACCTTGCGTTCATGCCCATGGACACGATGTATAACTTATCATGGAAGCTGCTTGTAAAAATAATTACCCCCCTTGTTATAAGTTCATATTGTATCCGTGGTTCGATCATTTATGATCGTGGTTTCTGACCATGTTCTCCTTTAAATACCATTTCTCGTGCAAGTTTAAGCACTTGTCTTCTGCAGAGTAATACCCCAGTCCAACCTCTACTTTGATTTGTCGTCGAGTATTACCCCCTGGTATCTCAAGATTATCACAGAACTGCATAACTTATTATGAGTTCTCCATCAAGTATTACATCCTCATTGATTCCAATTTTTCACGGGCTCCGAGTTATTAAACACTCAAGGACATCGATAATTGAATCGAGTCCGCACTACGGTTCAACAACTTTTAGTAATGTTCCTTACTTACGAGTTTGTACCCGATCGCGTCATTCCTAGCCTGTTTGGCTATATCATTATCTTGATGATTTAACTGTGCTACCCGGTCCTTATTCCCGGAGCACCACTTTCGACGATGAGCTAAGCTTACGTCGATTTTCCTCGTCATATCGTTTCACCTCGAACAACAAACTTGCCCCAAGTTTGTGTAGTATCCGTGGCTCCAATAATCTTTTGTTGCATCAGTCCTTTTGCTTGATGCAGTCGCTGATCAATTGCTTCTTCGTGGATCCCCTCGACAACAAAATGTCGTGATCACCATCAACATTTTGAGCTCTTCCAGGATATCAGTCGAAATTCAGGATGAGAAATACCATCCTTGCCCCTCGATGATTTGTGTTATCATCGGCAACGTTATTGCCCCCCCTCCAAGTCAGACTTGATCATGTTATGGAGCTCTTTACTATCTAGCTTATGTTATGTTCTACATTGAAGTATTACTGTCCTTCATGTCAAGGATGTTGTGAGGATTGCCCCACCTCTTAAGAATTCCTGATATAGTAATACTTCTCGTCATCTCCATTCATTTCTAGGTTCACGTGTTGATTCTAACCGGGATACCAACAGGTGAACTGTGTTGTTTGGATTCTGCCCTTCTAGCAACCTTATTCCTTTGAAGTTAATGGTCGGTCGTTCATTCTTAGACTATTGATTATGGAATCACCATTCCGACGTTGATCGTGCAACCCATCCCATATTTCGGGTGCACCTTTCAACCAATGTTTAATTGGGTATGTTCTCCTCGAGCATACCTCATTATATCATTCGATCTAGCTAATGTTATCTCCTTGTTCACATAGTTGTGGAAATCCATCTTTTGGAAATCTCAATGGATTGTCGCTGAGTCAATCAGTCACCTCCTCACCTCTCCTTGATGTAATGATGAACCCTTGTTCGGAACTCGCTTCCATAGTTCATCTCCCGAGAATCTTCGATGTCGTTTCGACAATTTGTGCTGCACCTTTCTTCTCAGGCATCCTGAGTCTGAGTTATCCTGACACCAATCAAATCTGAATCTCGGTCAGATATGATGGTTGGAACATATTTCCAAGAGTTATAACATTGGCCTATTTATGACCCGGTAAGGTGATGACATGCCGAACACACCTGGCCGGAGGACCTATTGTTATAAGTTTTCCTTTTTAGCAAGGTTAGCTATTCTTCCATGAGGAAATTGTAAGACTTATTCTATAAGTTGTTCCTGATGGATCCTTTTTGTTTCCAAATTCTGATCTTCACCTGTTGACCATGTCAATGCTATCTCAAAGCATGTCTATGGTACTCCGATTTTGAACAAGAACATTTGAAGCCCAATACTAAATGTTTCTTGCGCAGTTATCCAAACACTGCTGTATGGGTTATGTCATGAAATTCCTTCCCCCTTACCTAAATGGTTTTCTACATTATATCCTGTCATGGATATCATGCTCAGCTTGTCCTTGGGAAGGATATACCCTTGAAATATGTGTTTAAACACATTTTCCTTTCCATTCTTCTGTTTAATCTGATAATTATATTTTCCTTTCCATTGTTTGGTTTAACCTTTCTGGTGATCTATATGATCTAAGCAGTAATATTCTCCTGCTTATGTAAACACCTCGGTGTACTGCTCTGTCAGTAAGACCCTGTTACTATTGTTGGTGACATTTCGGTAACCACCGATGGACGAGAACTTTGCCTAATGGTCCGCCTCGTTTCAACGAGCAGGAAAATGGTTCTCTTCGTCCCTCGCCCTTGGTACCGACGATGTTGCTGACATATAACTAACAAGCTACTCTCTGACATGCCTTGCTATCATGACCGTGCAACATGTCACTGCTCCTATAAAAAAAACCCCACATGGTGGGCCCATAACCCACAGTTCCACAGGATCGAAAACTGACTCTCCTGTACACCGTGTTGTCAGAGTTATTCCTCGCTCTTGACTTTGTATGTAATTCACGGGCCACCTGCCTAGTGATCTATACTCGTATTAGATGCAATGCTTATTCACATTGCTCTAAACCCCTTCAACACTTTGTTTCAGGCAACGAACGATTGCCTATGCGCTTGAAAACTTCTATTTTTGTACCTTCTTACTTTGCTCTCGATAATTTCTTAAGTTGCAATTCGAGAGATACTTTCCGCCACTTTCCCCGATGATGTTGACCAGATAGTAAACCCTGCAGAAGTCCGTTCTTCCAGAATACCCCCCTTACTCTGTCGTAAGTACGATGGAGTTCCCGAAGAAAGGACGACAACTTTATCATGATGACCTGAAACAGCAGAATGAAGACATCAATGTAATGGATCAACCTCTTCGAGAAGAACAACCAAGACCAAGAACGCTCCCTAGAATTTCGTAACCCAAACCTTCCCCCTTTACTTCCCTCTTAAATCTCGGGACGAGATTTCTTGTAGTGGAGGAGAATTGTGACGCCTGGATAATTATGCTACAGTAACCCTACGCTAATGATGCCACGTCACCTCTGTTAGTGTTGATAATCTAGCGTTAGTTCAAAACCGATTCGGAATTCAACTTCAAATTAAAGGCAACCAATTAAAGTTTTCAAAAGTCAAAATAAAATGTTGTTAATGTGACAAATAAATCATGGATGATATTGGTGGAGAAACAACATCTTTTTAAAATATTTAAATACCCTAAAGTGATGACAACAGCAGCAAAAACAATTAGTTATACCCCTATTATATTTTATAAAATACTAAACTACTTTAGCTAGGTTCCAAAGTTATTGTGGCAGTGGTATAATTAATGTTACTATTTTAGGTACTAAATGGATATTTTACAAAACTAAAACAATTTGGGAAATAAAATTAAATCAGAAAAGAAAAATAAGAAAAAGGATAAGACTAAACAAAAATTAAAACAAAAAGAGAGCCTCCTGGGCCACTTGGCCCATCTAGCCAAAAGGGGCCAGCCCACCCCCTCGTCCCCTTCCTCTGCTACAGGGAGGCAGGGGGATCGTGGCGCTCATCCCCCCGGCCATGGCCACCCGAGCCCTGCGTGGAAGCCATCCACGACCTCCCCCTCAGTACAAAAGGCCCCCTCTCCCTCCTGCCAACCCTAGCCCACTACACCCCATTTTCCCCACGAACTCGTCTCCCCTCGCTCCTCCTCCCGAACGTGATCTGGATCGGGGCGCCTTGCCCCTGTGCCCACCGCCGGCGCCCCGTCGCCCCTGTCCCCCGTCTCCGACCACCGCCGCCTGAGGCCCCGACGTCGGCGCCGCTTCCCCCCCCCCCCCGTCGCCCGCCTCGCAGGACGCCGTGCTCGCCGCCCCGACGCCAACCGCCGTCGCCCGGAACCGTCGTCCTCGTCCCCACCGCGCCGGACGGCCTCAGCCTCCCCCGAGCCCGCTGCCACTCCCTACGGCTCCCCAGTGAGCTCCGCTACCCCCCCTCTCTCCCTGGGCTCCGGTTCCTCTCCTGCTAGCTTCCCTGCTAGTACCGACCGCCGCCGTCCGCCATAGCTGCCTGGCTCGCGCACCCCGAGCTCCTCCGCCCGCACCGATGGTCCCCGCGTGCTCCTGGCACTCCCAGGGCCCCGTAGAGCCCCACATCTGGCCTTCCCGTGCCTCCCATCGCCGTGCCTGTGCAACCCCGAACTCCGGCCGCCGCTAAGCTCACCGCCGATGCCGTTTCCGGCCATCTCCGGACGAACCACTACCACCATCCGGCGCGGATCGTCTTGGCCGTTCGAACGCGACCAAGCGCGCGTGAAACGGACCCCTGTGGCCGAATTCCGGCCACGGCCGAGGCTCGCCGCCGTGTACGGGCTCGCCGGAGTGCCCTCCCGCCGGCGTCCGACGTGGCGCCTGGGGCCCACCCCCAGGGTCACTGACCAGCGGGCCCCTGGGCCCCACCTTTGACCCGTTGACTTCGGTCGATGCTGACTGGGCCAATCCCAGCAGCTGACATACGGGGCCCACCAATAAAACCTTTAAAAAAATAAAATAAAAATACTAATTAATCAGTTAGTTAAATTAGTTAGTTAAACTAATCCCTAATCAGACACTGACTAGTAGGGCCCACAATCTAATTAAGTTTTTTTTGTTTAAATTAACCCAGTTAATTAGCTACAGAGGCTGACATGTGGGCCCCACATGTCAGGGTGACATGGTCAGCGCACAGTTGACTGCTGATGTCACACATACGACATGCTGACGTCACCATTACTGTTTTGGATAATTCGAATTTAATTTAATAATAAATAAATTCCAGAAATTCAAATAATCTTTGAAAATTCATATCTTTTAAACCGTAACTCGGATGAAAATGTTTTCTACATGAAAGTTGCTCAGAACGACGAGACGAATCCGGATACGCAGCCCGTTCGTCCGCCACACCTCCCTAACCTATCGAACTCGCAACATTCCCCCTCCGTTTCATCTGTCCAAAAATGCCTAACTCCGGGAAAACTTTCCGGATATTATCCCCCTTCGCCAGTATCGTGTAGCACTGCGTTAGAACACTCCTATCGCTGCGCTTTGCCATGTTATGTCTTGTCGTGCTTATGCTTGCATTGTATTTACTGTTTCTTCCCCCTCTTCTCTCCGGTAGACCCCGAGACTGCCGCTGCTGCCCCCAGTTCGACTACGGAGTTGACGACCCTCCTACTTGCCAGAGCAATCAGGCAAGCCCCCCCTTGATCACCAGATATCGCCTATTCTTCTCTATACTGCTTGCATTAGAGTAGTGTAGCATGTTACTGCTTTCCGTAATCCTATCCTGATGCATAGCCTGTCATTGTTGCTACAGTTGTTACCCTTACCTGCTATCCTACTGCTTAGTATAGGATGCTAGTGTTCCATCAGTGGCCCTACACTCTTGTCCGTCTGCCATGCTATACTACTGGGCCGTGATCACTTCGGGAGGTGATCAGGGTATATACTATATACATTATATACATGACACATGTGGTGACTAAAGTCGGGTCGGCTCGAGGAGTACCCGCAAGTGATTCTGATGAGGGGGCTGAAAGGACAGGTGGCTCCACCCCGGTAGAGGTGGGCCTGGGTTCCTGACGGCCCCCGACTGTTACTTTGTGGCGGAGCGACAGGGCAGGTTGAGACCACCTAGGTGAGAGGTGGGCCTGGCCCTGGTCGGCGTTCGCGGTTACTTAACACGCTTAACGAGATCTTGGTATTTGATCTGAGTCTGGCCATTTGGTCTATACGCACTAACCATCTACGTGGGAGTAGTTATGGGTATCCCGACGTCGTGGTATCAGCCGAAGCTCTTTTGACGTCAGCGACTGAGTGGCGCGCGCCGCATTGGACCGTAAGCTCGCGCTTGTATTAAGGGGCTAGGTCTGCTTCCGGCCGCGTACGCAACGTGCAGGTGTGCATAGGGCGATGGGCCCAGACCCCTGCGCGCATAGGTTTAGACCGGCGTGCTGACCTCTCTGTTGAGCCTAGGTGGGGCTGCGACGTGTTGATCTTACGAGGCCGGGCATGACCCAGAAAAGTGTGTCCGGCCAAATGGGATCGAGCGTGTTGGGTTATGTGGTGCACCCCTGCAGGGAAGTTTATCTATTCGAATAGCCGTGTCCCTCGGTAAAAGGACGACCCGGAGTTGTACCTTGACCTTATGACAACTAGAACTGGATACTGAATAAAATACACCCTTCCAAGTGCCAGATACAACCCGGTGATCGCTCTCTAACAGGGCGACGAGGAGGGGATCGCCGGGTAGGATTATGCTATGCGATGCTACTTGGAGGACTTCAATCTACTCTCTTCTACATGCTGCAAGATGGAGATGACCAGAAGCGTAGTCTTCGACATGACTAGCTATCCCCCTTTTATTCTGGCATTCTGCAGTTCAGTCCACTGATATGCCCCTTTACACATATACCCATGCATATGTAGTGTAGCTCCTTGCTTGCGAGTACTTTGGATGAGTACTCACGGTTGCCTCTCTCCCTCTTTTCCCCCTTTCCTTTCTATCTGGTTGTCGCAACCAGATGTTGGAGTCCAGGAGCCAGACGCCACCGTCGACGACGACACCTACGACACTGGAGGTGCCTACTACTACGTGCAGGCCGCTGACGACGACCAGGAGTAGTTAGGAGGATCCCAGGCAGGAGGCCTTGCCTTTTCGATCGTTGCTACTTTTGTGCTAGCCTTCTTAAGGCAAACTTGTTTAACTTATGTCTGTACTCAGATATTGTTGCTTCCGCTGACTCGTCTATGATCGAGCACTTGTATTCGAGCCCTCGAGGCCCCTGGCTTGTATTATGATGCTTGTATGACTTATTTATGTTTTAGAGTTGTGTTGTGATATCTTCCCGTGAGTCCCTGATCCTGATCGTACACATTTGCGTGCATGATTAGTGTACGGTCAAAGTTGTTCCAAAATTTTTCCAAATAAATTCCATAAAAAACTAGACAAAAATACAAGACTGACAAAAAAAGAATCACTCAAAAATCACTTTTTATTAAAAAGTTATAAAGGTTTCTGTCCAGGGACTCATGTGTAATGAAACAGAGAAGTTCCAGGGGCTTAACTGAGAAAACAGAAAACGCTTCGGAAAGAAACGCGCCAGCTCAAAAGGGAAAACGTATTTGCCCGAAGGCGCCAACAGAAAACGTTTCGAGGGAGAGGAGAATAGAGGTTGACAGGGGGGTCCACATGTCAGGTTTAAAAAAGTTCGCCGGCGCCCGAAGACTGCGGTGGTCGCCGGCGTCGAACCACGGCGAGACAGGGAGATCGGAGTGTACCAAGAGCTTCAGCGTGTCCTTCCGCGTCGGTGGGTGGTGGACTCGACCGACGGGGAGCACCACGTCGACGGCGACACTTTCTCCGGCGGACGGCGGCTCGGGTGATGGTGGAGAACTCCGGTGGGTGCTGCAAACTCCGAATTGAAGCGCGGGTCAGGAGAGTGGATGCATAGGGAAGCTACTGGCAAGAGTTGAAGGGTGGAGGTGCACGCACGGGAGCGAATCGAGCTGGATCCCGTGGCGGGTCGCGGCGGCCGGAGTCGGGGAAGAAAGCTCCCTCGGGGCTCTTCCAGTGGCTTGGTGTGGTCTAGGTGGAGTGCAGAGGTGGTGTGGGTTCGAGTTGAAGCTCGGGGCCTCTATTTATAGGCGGATCGAGGGGGTGGTCGTGAACGGGAAATCTCCGGCGAGCGATTACGGCGAGGCAGTGGTTGAGCAGGGGGTTTGAGTGGCCAGGCAGCATCAGGGAGGTTTACTGGTGCCGTTCCACTGCTAAACTGGGTCGGGCTTGGCGTAATGGCGCTGGTCCTCGACGGGGCGGCCGTACGGGCACGACGGCGGCAGAGAGCGCGCTCCGCGCCCAGCGGTTCACGACGAGAGTGGCAGCGCGTTCTGGGGAGTGGAAGACCACGCGGCGATCTCCGGTGGCTTGGGCGACGCTGGGTGGCGCCGTCTGCGCCGCGCCTCTCTCTGGCGGCCGCAAAGCCGCCGCTGGCGTCGATCACGGGGCGGCGCACCTCCTCCAGCTCGTCGCCGACGCCCGCAAGCGTCCAGGCGTTCGTGCGGCGCAGGGACAAGGGGGAGGGGACGGGGAGCAAGGTGCCAACGCGGTTACTGGCGAGATCGAGGAGATGTTCTGAAGAAAACGACAGCAGCTTCTGAACTGCACTCTGAATTTACTGAACTTGACATTGACAATGCCCTGCAGGTGTTCGACATAATGATATGGCATGAAGAATTTTTTTTTCTGGAGCTGGGACTTGGTGAGGTGACCACTCAATGCACCCAGAGGCTGCCTGATTTTTCTCAGAATTTTTGGAGAAGGATTTGAATGAATTTCATCAAATTTGGCAAATCTGGTCCAAACTTGCAGCAAGTATAGTTTGAAAAATTTGAACTGAAGACCAGTGGATCTTCATGGATCTTGGTTGAGGGTTCAAAGGACTAGGGAGGGAAATTGGTTTGGGGGCAAAAATCAAAACAGAAATGGTAGCTCCTTTGTAAATCTCCAAGGGCTAGAATAGAAGGCAGAAATTGTTTTGATGAGATTTAAATGGAAAATAATCATATGGGGAGGTTCAACTTGCTGGATTTGATGCAAATCATGATCCAAAGGTGAGGGAAGGTTTAAGGGAGGGGATTTACCCTTGGGTCATGGCAAGAGGAATTTTTGAAAGTGGCAAAGGATCATTCCAAAAGCTATAGGGCCTTTTTCAAAGAAATATTCAAAAGGCATTTTTCCAAGAGAAAAACATTTTGGTTTGAGTCCAAATAAAAGAAAGAACCTCCAAGACCAACATCAAGTCTTGGGTGAATCCAAATAAAACTCTTGCCATAAAAAAATATTTTGAAAGGAGGGTTTCTTTTGAGGAAAAATTTTAAATCACCTCCCTCAAGTCAAGTAAAAATTTAAAAGTTTGAAAAATCCAATTAAATTTTTTGGGTGTCACAATGAGCTTGCTGCCTATGATAGAGTGAATGAGGATTTCCTTCTATTAGCTGATGTGCCACAAGCTTCGAAGCATGTAATTGCTTCTGATTGTAACTCAAACTTACTGATATGAATGAAGCTCTCCCTTTCCTCAAAAATAAAATAAAAAATAGCATCAACATCAGAAGGGATGAAAACTCACCGGACTAGATCGTCATCCGAGTTACCTGTGTCCTCCACAATCACGTCCACAACTAGGTGCACCAGATGCTTAGAAATACGAGCCACCGGCCTCAAAGACATGGTGCTCGCAATCCAATTGTCATGCCACACTTTGGGCCAGTTCTTTTGAGCAGCTCTCTGGAAATAAGCTGCTGTGGAAATAAGTCCAGGATAAGCTGCTGTGGAAATAAGCCCATGAAAATAAGCTATCCAGTTCTTTTTAGTTTCTGTCATTGAGCTTATTTTCTCATATGTCACGTGAATTGTCTATAATACCCTTGAACTATAATTTGAGATCTCAATGTGCAGAAAATGGATCAATCAAATTTGAGATCTGAATGTACAGAAAATGGATCAAACAATTTCACATCTCAATGTACAGAAAATGGATCAATCAAATTTGAGATCTCAATGTACAGCAAAATGGATCAAACAATTTCACATCTCAATGTACAGAAAACGGAGACGCAGGGGAAAGGCGTGCTCGCCGGAGGTCCTTCCTCGGTTCTGCCAGTCGTCTCACATGCCGGAGGCCACCTGCGCCACCGCTTCGGAGCTCGCCGGCGTCCGCGCGCCGGTGGATCGAACGGGATACTCCTGCCTGGGCTCGGGCTCCCGGCCACCTGCGACGCGGCCTCGACATTCGGCGGCCAGCGGACGAACGGTGAGGGTGCACGAATGGCGGGGGCGCCGGAGGACCTGAGGCGGCAGGACGCCCATCCCCGTCGATGGCAGCGGCGGCGGAAGGACTGGAGGAGGACATGAGGCGGCGGGACGCCTACCCCCATCGATGGCAGCGGCGACGGAGGAACTGGGGGAGGACGTGCGGCGGCAGAACCTCCGGCGCGGATGACCGCTGCAGGCGGCTCGAGTGGCGGCGGCGGCGGAAACCCTATCGGGAGAGCTCTCCTCCTCGTCTGTGGCAGACTGGCAGGTCACGCGGTGGCAATCTGGCAGTAATTTGCGCCAGCTTCAAGGGCAATGACGTATACCGCTTCGTTTGTAAGTGGCTTCTGCGCGGAGCTGGTCTACCCCCAGCTTATTTTCATCGTGAAGGAGGAGGCCGTGGAAATAAGCTAAGCCCAACACCTCAGTTCGAGTTCTTTTGGGCTTTTAGCTTAATTTGACCAGAAGCTGAAAAAAGCTACAAAAGAACTGGCCCTTTAGTGGTTGTGCCATCTCTGATGCGGCGAATAAGACCCACCCGAAGAGCTTCCCTACCATTGCATACTTATAGTCTTTGTATTTTTTTCATTTTATAGTTTAAAGCGTGGCTTTGTAGTAACTTTTTCTTTTTGGGAGATGAAATGCTTTAATGAAGCAACCACTAATAAAGCTCATGATTTATCCCACATGACACTTTGCCTCATTTTTTTTTCTGTATTCTTTCATGATTTTTTTTGAATTTATCAAAGTATTGAGCAATTAGGAATAAATGTTTCCGCACAACCCATTGAGGCTAAACATGCCACAGACCAACACTTTAATAAGTGTGCCTAGACTTGATACCGGTTCTCATATTTTTCTGGATTTATTTCAGGCCTTTGATGATGTGCATTCAGTGGGAATAGATGTTCCTGTTGACTATGGAGGCATATGTGGCGACTTTGTTAATGTTAAGATTATGTGCCGGCTCAATCTCTCGAATCTGCTCATAAAAAAAAGTGTGCGTGCGTGCATGCGTTTATAAGGTAAGTGTATATATGTATGTATAAGGTCCCTCCCAATGCTTCACCATGCACATGTGCTAAGACTGTCAAGTAGGCATAAAATCTGATGTGACATGCTAATTAAGAAGAGAGAGTACTTCGGTGACCAAGAAAAAAACGGTGCTAAACGCGTGTTCTTAGATGGAAGCATAATTCTGAGTCTACAACTAACTAAATGAAGGAAGCCTAGCACCTATGCATTGAAGAATTGAGTTTCTAAGACATCTAATATACTTAGCACCTCATTTTTCTAGAAAACTCATCTTATCTAAGCACATTTGCATTGGAAGACCTAAAGCGTATGTGTCAGTGTTTTAAAAAAGTGTGCCGTGCAGGGTGCCGACCTGCGCGCCGACATGTCACGGCCCGCTTTATTTTCGAGGGTTACGACCCACATACAAAACGTTCCTCGGCGGGCAGCATGGGCCGGCCCACTTGGTGCCCACCGTCGGAGCTGCCCTAAGGTACGGGTCCAACCCATCTTGTTGCGACAAATCCTCAAACAGAACACACCCAAAGTGCTCTGCCCCCTCCCGCATAGTCGCAGCAGTCCCAAATACGTGCTACCTAGGTCGTACGCCCCAAGAGGCAAGAACCCTAGATCCCGAATCCAGCACCGCACGCGTTTGACCCTGCGCATGCAGCCGTAAAACTCTGATTTCTCTCTTTGCAGCCTCCTCGCTCCTCGAAATACCACGGTCTCCTCTCCTCCTTGTCTGAGATCCTGAGGTTGGTGCTTTGTGGTTGCTTTGCTGTTGCGATGCTAACTTTGTCGGATTCGCGTCTCGGCGGTGCTTAACCACTGTTGCTAATCGCAGCCGCGATGGGAGAAGCCAAGGACGCCGAGGTGTACGAGGAGGATCTCGTCGACTACGACGAGGAGGTGGAGAACGCCGTCGACGGCGCAGCCGCCAACCCTTCCGTCGACGTCGTCAAGAAGTGCGTGCCGTCGATGCTTCTATCTAGTAGTTTTTACTTTTCTTGCTAGGGTTCGTGGTCGAGGGATCTCATCTCACCTGGCATGGTTTGTGGTGTTTGGACAGGGGTTACGTGGGAATCCACAGCTCAGGGTTCAGGGACTTCCTGCTCAAGCCAGAGCTGCTCCGTGCGATCCAGGACTGCGGGTTTGAGCATCCTTCCGAAGGCAAGTTCTTAAAAAAATTTAGAGCCATCAGAATTGGATCTACATGAATAATACGCAGTGGACTCTTGAATTGCAATTATTTGTTTGTTTTTTTGTTGTGGGAAAGCAATTATTTGTTTGTTGAGCACATATAGACATATAGTTGATAGCTCGAGTCGTAATTGCACTGCCAACGGTGATCCGGTTTTATTGTTATGGATTCAGAGCCGAGACCAGTGCACTGGTTGTGATAATTACAAGAATGCTTATACAGAGATTCAACCAAAACTGCATTTCTAAAAAGAAAATAGACGGAGGGAAAGAGAACACAGCATGCTATTGTTTTTCATAACCCCTGTTATGGACACATCTTAGCTTTGCTTGATTAGATTCGTAGCTGAAGTGACACCTTTTGGTCAGTATAAGATTATTGTTACATTCAACAGAGAACGAAAGACAAAAAATAAGAATCACTTGTTTCATTTTTTTTACTCTTCCCCGTGAGGTGCTACTTCTGAGTTATTCTGTTAGCTGAGATCCTCACCTGCATATATTTGAATACATGCCCCAGGCATCAAAGCACTTATGCACTCAGTTCTTATAGTAGATTTTCTTTTAAGGACAGTTAACATGCTAAGAACCGAACATGCTAGCATGATGAAGGATAAGTGCAAATCATATAACTGGGCCAAGAACAAGAAATTGTTTCCCATGATCTGATAGTTCTAATACAAAATCAAATCAAGCATATTTGAACATCCATCTTTTAGTTTGTTATATGTTAAGTATGTCCCATTGTGACTGTCCCTGTTTTGCTGATGTGCAGGTATAATTTCTTCTGACATTTTCGGTCGGAGGAGAGGATATGGTAAAACTCTCCATTAATGGGCCCAGAAGGTTAAATATTTCTCACTGGTGCTACTCCTATTTTGTTTGGCTCCACATCAGTGCAACATGAATGCATCCCTCAAGCCATTCTCGGAATGGATGTCATCTGTCAAGCAAAATCTGGGATGGGCAAGACTGCTGTTTTTGTCCTCTCAACTCTCCAGCAGATTGATCCGGTTGCTGGGCAAGTAGCTGCACTTGTGTTATGCCATACACGAGAGTTAGCATACCAGGTTTGCATACATATTTTTTCATTTTTATTCTATCAATGTCAGATATGCCTGCTGATGCTAATTGTCCTTTTTACTTAATATATATTGTAGATTTGCAATGAATTCGAGAGGTTTAGCAAGTACCTGTCAGAAACAAAAGTTGCTGTCTTCTATGGTGGCGTTCACATAAAAAAACACAAGGATTTGTTGAAGAATGAATGTCCTCACATTGTGGTTGGCACACCTGGAAGGATCCTAGCTCTGGCTAGAGACAAGGACCTTTCATTGAAGAATGTGAGGCATTTCATTCTTGATGAATGTGACAAGATGCTTGATTCACTTGGTAGGCTGCTGGTTCCAGGCCATTTTTCAATGTTTATAATAGTTCAGTTCACTTCAGCATAAGTTTCTGTTTATATGCCTGTTTTTCTGTAGTTCAGAGCTGTGGTACTAACCTATGTTATATTCTTCAGACATGCGTAGAGATGTCCAGGAGATCTTCAAGATGACACCCCATGAGAAACAAGTGATGATGTTTTCAGCAACACTCAGCAAGGAGATTCGCCCGGTTTGCAAGAAATTTATGCAAGATGTAATGTCATGCGGCCTACCTCATTTCTCCAGTGCTTCTTCCTATTTAAAACCTTCCTCCCTTCTGGTGGTTATGCTCGTACATAGTTAGGAGAGGTGGTAATTTGTTGTCAGTAGGATTGCTGGTTGCTTGCTGATCATATTGATCGTTTTTGGTGGATTGAGTTATTCAGCTACTTCCACCTTGGTCTGTCAATTGGTATCTGTGCACATTCCAATGGGCTGCGATTGAATGAAGTCTTTTGTTCTTGATGTGAATTGTGAAACATTCAGGAAGAACATGAGAATTGGGTTGGTAGGGCACCGATGTCTTAGAGGTTTTAAGTCCAGTGGGCGTTTTCTCCAGTTTTCTGTGGCCTCCACACTTTTGGTTTCCGTTGGATTGGAGTAAACTGCTTCTGGTTCTCCTACCGTTCTCATGGTGAAGGCAGACGAAGCAGAATTCTCTTTACCGTAAACCTTATGGCAAAGCACTGTTGCAAAACGTGTTGGCTATGGTTTCACAAATTGCAGTGCCAATCGTGCATAAATGAAGCTCCTGGTGGAGGCTGAAAATTCATACAAAGTGAAGAAATGATATGCCATTCGTTTGGAGTGGCTAGAGTTACATTGTTGCCAGAATTCTAATATCTTCGTCATTTGTCACCTTACAGCCCATGGAAATTTATGTTGATGATGAGGCTAAACTGACCCTTCATGGTCTAGTTCAGGTATAGTGAACTATCCACTAGCCATTTGTACATTTTGTTTATTCATCTCGTATCAACCTCATTCTTTATCAACCGCGTCAACATTTTTGCCGTGATTCCAGCACTATATTAAACTAAGTGAGGCGGAGAAGAATCGGAAATTGAATGATCTCTTAGATGCGCTCGACTTCAACCAAATTGTGATATTTGTTAAAAGTGTTGGTAGAGCTTCAGAACTTAACAGGCTGCTCTGTGAATGCAATTTTCCTGCGATCTGCATACATTCGGGAATGACACAGGAGGAGAGGTATGTCTTCTCTAATTCGTTCCCAGCATAGTCCTTTCTAGTTTTGTTTATCATATTATGTTCTGACTAGCACAAATGCCTGCGCGTTGCAACGGGAGAGAAAATTAGCATATGTCCGTCAAAAAGTTCACCAGAGCGGCACGACGACGTTCGTGCGATGCCACCCAGCGGCGACAAAAAGGCGCATGCTGAGGTTAAGAAGAACAATATCATGAAAAAGCCTTTTTTAACACAGTACAATCGAACTCGCTCACATACACGAGAATACACTCACCATTATAAACACACACCCTACCTCTATGAGCACCTCCAAGGGATTGAGTTGGCATAAGATTTTGTTTTTCTATCGAGAACGGGAAATTAGACGAATAGTACATCTGTTTTATATGCCACAGCCCTCTCTGTTTTTTTATCTCGGTGTCTTTCTTTATCTCATGCAGCCACAGTCCCATTTAAATGGGGCACTGCTACAGGGACGGCCAATTCCCAGCCGAAATTTGAACGTGGATCAACTCACCCGTTGGATTCCATTTTTTTGCAAATCAAACCTTTTAAGATGGACATCGTCCAGATTTCCTCCACGAAGTGTCGTGTGCAAAGTACTTCCGATTTAAATGGGGGGTCTTCCTCTCAATCTCATTAGAGTGTGCATGTCATAAATCTGGTTTAATTAGCCCACTCATCCGGTGCACTGCACCTCATTCTCATTCCTCTTTAGTTCCTTCCTGACTCTCCTTCATTCCTTTAGGAGTAAAAACAACATAAGTAGGCTGCCCAAGTACTAATTATGCAAGGTAATAAAATATGGAAAAAGATGTAGGATAGCTAGCATCACTTATTTTATCTCATAACCAAATAGGCCCATGTTTATTGTGACCATTATTTCTCTTAAATATTTCATTGTCTTGAAAGGATTTGCTGTAGAAAAATGCTGGAGATTAGGATGAACAATTTCATGTTCCAAAATACTAACCAGTACTGCAGTGACATACTAAAATAGTAAGCTGCAGCCATGTGGAACAGAGAGAACTGCCAACACACGAACTTGTATTATGACTGAGCGACTTGGTTAAGCATACTCCCATGATTCGAGCCCACACGCTGCCACTATCTACTTTCCGTCCTGAACTTTGCTATGATCATCACCGTAGATGTTATTAGCAATATATGTATGTTGGACTTCCACGTACGGACCACTACTTGAGTAATTCATCACATTCCTTATTTTTTGCGAAACAATTCATGACAACTTAAATCAGAGCATGCTCAGCTGGGATGGCACTGAGCGGAGGACGGGGTTGGTGCTCAAGGGGTCGTGGGATTTTATTCCTTCTTTCTTATTCTTTTTTCCTTCATCTAAATTTGACCAATTTATTTCCTCTTTAAATTTCCTTCCTTCCAATTCTTTTCCTTCCTTGCTTTTCCTACTCGTAGGAGCGGAATTTATTTAATTCTCAACTGCTCATAACTGCAGGATTTATTTCTCCTTCAATTATTTCCTTCATGCTCAACTGCTCATAATAGTGGGATTTATTTCCTTCTTTCATTTCTTCCTTTCCTTCTTGCACATCCGAGCGGAATTTATTCCTTTTTTTAATTATTAGATTCCTTTCTGCTTATATTTGTGAGCCATTGGGACCCACTTGTTGAGGCGGCTTATTGATTCCAATTCATAGACTTGTATAAATTGGTGTGATGGGGTGTCAAAAAGCGATGTGGGACAATTCAATACTGACACAAAGAATTTTCTGGCCCAATACCATGTGCGTGTAAGTATATAGCCCTTTTTTCCTAGCACAATTGATACCTAGCTCAACTGGTTGATATCATAATGGTGAGAGGTGAGATCTTGAGTTCGAACCCCACGAACACCACATATTTTTTCCATTACCCATATGTGCAAAATATAATAGTAAAAAATTAGTAACACCTCAGACTCAGATAGTAAAAATAAAAATAATATTGGTGCACGGATAAAAAAAATCTGAGAAGGTGTCTGAAACCAATAAAATCACATAGGCGGGATGAAACCAAGAATATCACCTTGCTTTATTAGTAGGTATAGATATAGATATAGATTGTCGTGGATTTTTGTTGTTTGTAAGATTAGCCTTTATTATTTACGAAACAATGGTCTGCTGTCCTCATATATTTTAGTACTACCTCTGTAACGAAATGTAAGACGTTTTTGCAGTTAATAGAGGACTAATAGTAGACTAGTTTTTCAGTCAGCAACACAACTTTGACAACTAGCTCGGTGACTAATTATAGACTAGCCTTTTAGTTGTTACCCCCAGCAACTCGTCTCAACACTATGACTAGCATTGGTAGTATTATGATGTACAGTCGCAGTTTTTTTTTATTTTTCAGCTTTCAGTAATTGTTCCTATATTTGGATGATTTGAGAGCCTACCCCAACTTGTTTGGGACTAAAGGCTTTGTTGTTGTTGTTTGGATGATTTGAGAATTTAGATCATGCTATTAGTTTGCTAGTTGACGATAATTGGATGGGGGTTAATAGAAAGTTAGAGCTGTGGAGATTGACTTTGGAATAAAAAAGTTTTAGGCTTAGTAGAACTAAAACTGAGTACATGAGGTGCGGTTTTAGTACTACTAGGCACAAAGAGGAGGTGGTACTTCTATGGTCTTGATGGGCAGGTGGTACTTTAGAAGGATACCTTTCGATATTTGGGGTCTATGCCTGCAAAAGGATGACGAAATCGATGAAGAGAGTGCCAATGTGGGGCGCCAAGCTTCTGGTGTCCTCTGTGAGAAGAGAGTGCCACAAAAGCTAGGGTGCGTTTGGGAGCTAAGTATTTTTGAAGTTTTCTAGGAATACTGTGGTTTCTGAGAAAACTTCAGTATTAAATACTTTGAGGTGTTTGGATAAAAAAAACACTGCAGCCTAACAAACCATAGTATCTCTAAAACTGTGGTATTTTTGTAGTATTTGAAAAAGAGGTTGGGTCCTCTTTTTTAAAAACTGAGAAACGCTGGCTCATTGGTCTCTCTGAGTCCATCATCTTATGACCCATACTTGCTAGACAATAGATCTATCTGGCCAGAGGTGTGCGTACACGTACGGATGACTTAGCACCGGCCGGAAACATGTGCACGCGGAGGTGATTCTTACAGGGGTGTGTAGCTTCTGATCACTTCTAGACGCACGAGCTGCACCTTCAGTGCCTGTCACAACGCTCCATCTTTGATGGATCACAAGAGATAACTCGACTATGTATCCTAGCATCTACAAAGAACGTGCTCATGCCCAACATGCATACGGCAGCCGTTAGCACGAGTTGATCCGGCCGTGGGTGCAGCCGAGTTAGGTTCGGCTGTAGGTATCGTCAAGATTATCCATGCAATGACAGAACAATTGTTCAAATTCAGAGAAACTTAATAAAACTGCCATTTGCCAAACGCCTCCACAGTTTTACCAAAACTGAGAAAAACTACGGTTTTTAGAAACTAAAGTATTTATTGCCCACACATTAAAATACCGAGGTTTTGTAATACTATGGTTTTGCAAAAACTGTGTTGCCAAACTAGGCCTAAAAGTCAGGTTTTATAGGAAGGCGATTTGGTCTACGATGTTGTGTGGTGTAGAATGTTGTCCAACTAAAAGGCGACGTGTGCAACAGTTTGGTGTAGCAGAAATGCGCATGTTGAGATGGATATGTGGCCACACAAGAAAGGATCGGGTCCGGAATGATGATATATGCGATAGAGTTGGGGTAGCACCATTATAAGAGAAGCTTGTCCAACGTTGCCTGAGATGGTTTGGGCATATGCAACACAAGCCTCCAGAAGAGGTGCCGGTGTATAGCGGAAATCGTGCTGATAATGTCAAGAGAGGTCGGGGTAGACTAGACTTGACATGGGAGGAGTCCGTAAAGATAGATCTGAAGGACTGGGATATCACCAAAGAACCTAGCCATGGACAGGGGTGTGTGGAAGTTAGCCATCCATGTGCCAAAACCATGACTAGGTTTTTAGATGTTATGGGTTTCAACTCTAGTCTACCCCGACTTGTTTGGGACTATAAGGCTTTGCTGTTGCATTAGTATAGTATAGGCTACTAATTATAAAGACTAGTCAATCAGTCTACAACACGGCTTTGAGTACTAGCTAGGTGATTAATTACAGACTAGCCTTCGAGTTGGAACCCAGCAGCTATCATGACTTGTAATCGTCGGGAGCATTTGCGTTTTTCTTTATTTTTCAGTTTTTAGTATTTGTTCCTGAGTTTATCTAATATTGGTTCTTGGATAGGTTGACCCGGTATAAGAACTTCAAGGAAGGGCACAAGAGGATCCTTGTGGCTACGGATTTGGTTGGCAGGGGGATTGATATTGAGCGTGTCAATATTGTCATAAACTATGACATGCCTGATTCTGCTGATACATACTTGCACAGGGTAATTTTAACTTTGCCCTACTGATTGTGATTGGGTGTTCTTATCTCTGGCTAACATAACATGGTCCACCTCCACAGGTTGGAAGGGCTGGGCGTTTTGGAACCAAAGGGCTTGCAATAACATTTGTTGCTTCTGCCTCTGACTCTGACGTCCTCAATCAGGTTTGTATAACTGATATATATATACTTATTTGGTATGATGAGTGTAGTGCAGCCTAACTGAAATTTCATACATATTTTATTTGAAGGTGCAAGAAAGGTTTGAGGTCGACATCAAGGAGCTGCCTGAGCAGATCGACACTTCAACATACAGTAAGTAGTCTTGTTGTCTAGATCAAGTGGTGCATTGGCGTGTTTTGATACCTATATAGTGTTGTTTCTTGAATCCCCAACACCTGATCCCGTATTATCAACTACAATTGCCAGTGCCATCTTGAAGATCCAAGTGGTGGCTAGGAGGGTTTGCTTTTCAGACACAGCACCTTTACATTTCTATTGGGTTACATAAACTTTGATGTTAGAGATGCTCTAGTTGTACTTAATCAGCGATTGAATCTGCTGAGTATTTTGTTGTAGTACTCAGACTTATGGTTGTTAAGGAACCTATTCAAGATGTTGGTGTTCATCATGTTTGTGAGCATATTATTAGGACATTCTTATGTTAGTTTTGGAAGGGGGGCCTCGGCGCAGCTGTAAAGTTGTTGCCTTGTGACCATGAGTCACGGCTTTGGGTCCTGGAAACAGCCTTGCTGAAATGTAGGGAAAGACTGCGTACAAGAGACCCAAATTGGTCGGACGGTTACCCGGAACCTGTGCAATCAGGAGTTACGTGCACCGGTTTTCCCCATTCTTATGTTATTTTTCTTTTAGCACTTTCACTTACTAATTTTCTTTTATACTAACATCTGATTGAATTTCACTTGAATTTGTGCTCTGGATCCAAATTAATTGTCGCAGCTCTAGTACAAATTAATTGTGGATGTAATGCAAAGCTGCTTGTATGTGAATGCTTGAGAGAATGGTTTCAGATTGGCTCTCAAAGGTGGCTAAAGTCCTTGTCGACGAGGCTTGCTGTCTGGCTTTACAATGTAGCTGACTTATTGCCACGGTACCCCCAGTAGTTGTTGTTTAGCATGAGCACCATCTGTTGTTGGGTTAGATGGTGCTCATGCTAAACAACTACTCCCTTCGTTCTGAATTACTTGTCTTAGATTTGTCTAGATACGGATGTATCTAGCACTAAAATGAACCTAGATACGGATGTATCTAGACAAATCCAAGACAAGTAATTCGGAACGGAAGGAGTACAACTACTGGGAGTGTGGTCCTGCTCCTGCGTTTGAGCTCAAACAAGAAAGTGTGGTCCAGCTCCTGCGTTTGAGCTCAAACAAGAAAGTGTGGTTCATACTGCACAGCCAACACTGCCGGTGTAAATCCAACTGTGCTACACAGCTTCCCAACATGGTGGCTTAACTCTCAGTTACACCAATCCGAACTGCATACAGATGGATTTATTTTTTAAAATAAAAAACACAAGTTCATTCATTTCAAATAACATCGTTTATGTGGAGGGATATAATTCATCAAAGGCTCCAAAAACCAATCAAAACTCTAAGCCAATCTAGCCAACCTAGCAAGCTCATGAGCAACCTTATTTACTTCTCTATTATAGTGTCCAAACGCAGGATAGTCACAAGCAAAGTAATAACAATTGTTTGTCAAAAGCTGCCGCTCCGGCAGATTGTTGTAACATCCCAAAATTCTATATTTTGGAATGTTATATTAAATAAATAGTTTTGATTGTTTGTTTGATTGTGGTGTGGTTGAATTGAAATTGAGTGAAATGTGAAACTTTTGAAAGTTGATGAGAGGGAATGAAATGACTTTCCCAAACTTTCATCTTGCATTTATAATCTTCATGAATTCAAATTCATTTCATCACAAAACCCTAGAGTGAAGATGATATTACTTCTTCCATTTAATTAAATGAAAAAAGGTTTTGAAAATATTTGAATTTCATTTGGAAATATTTCAAATTTGAAAACTTTATGCAACTTAATGATTTTCATGAGAGAAGATAAAATGACTTCTTCAAATCGTATGAAATATGAGTTGGAAGTTTAAAAGAATCAAATTTAAAGTCCCTTTAAAATTATTTTCAATTTGGAGTTATTTGGTTTTATTCAAATTATTTTTATCCAAAAATAAAATATATGGAAAATAGGGTAAAATGATTCCCTACAATAGAAAAATGGAGAGAGATAAATTTGAACTTATTTTGGTATTTTAAAATATTTTTATTTGGTTTTTAAATAAACTAGTAGCAGTGTTTGCTTTATTTAAATTTTTGTGGATTTTATTTGCCACTGAGAAAATGTTCATGCTGTAGAAATCTTTTTCTGAAAATTTTGATATATAATATGCCTATACAAAATTTTATTTTTATTTTCGTTATTCAGTTTTTCTTTTTCCGTTTCTTAAAAAAACAAACAAACTACATGTAATGAATCTAGTCAAACCAAAATATTGTCTCCTCTCTCCGAAGAAAGATACCTTTTCTCAACCTTATAAAAAAACTACATGAGGAGACAACTTTTCTCTACCTTATTAAAAAACGAAAAAAAGATACTCACTTCTGTAGTTTATTATTTCTAGACTAGTAAGGTAGAATAATTAGATTAACATTTAGTCTCTGTATTTATACATTAGACCTATTCTTTTAGTCATATATATTTTTCTTCCGTAAAACAACTTGGCCCTTAATTTTCAAATAGCCAAAAATTTTTACTCATTCATCTAAATTAGATGAAACCAGCGCCTATAGTTTCGTCTTGTTTTCACCTATCCAGTGAAGCTGTCATATCAACTTTTGAAATTTTCAAATTTCGAAATTTGTTCAGATTCATATTCATTTTGTTCATAACTCGAGTTCTATAACTCCGAATTAATTGATTCTTTTTGCTAATTGAAGCTTTTGACCTAAACTTTCTGATAAGGCCAAATTCACTTAATTTTGGTACTGTTAGAAATTGTTTTCTGTTGCAAGAGTTAATTGTTTGTTTTCGAAGTTTTCCGAGATCTTTTCTTCGATTCTTTTGCATGATTACTTATATGTGGTTACTATTACTTGCTTACAATAAATTGAACGGAGTGTGACGAGTAGAACTATCAGGAGTTATGAGTGCGAATCATCTTCATCAACAGTACAAAGCAAGTTCACACTTTGATCATATCCCTTCATTACCCACTTTTTATGCATTAGTCTTATCCCTAAACATTTCATGAGTAGGATTGATAACATGTGGGTATTAGGAAGTAGTTGATGAGGTAGGAACCTATTGCCTTACATTCAAACCTTGGGTGTTACTACGTTATGCTTATACTGCTATGCTATGCTCGTAGACGTGGTTTGGTTTTGAGAGAATTCATGAAAGATGTGAGAGTTATTGTTAACTAAGGTTTAACTTAAGGTGGCTATTTTAATACACATCTGGGTGGATTGGTTGGGGCACCCTGGAGCACCAGTGGTTTGCCCGGGCACCTGGATACCCAGTGCTTGCCCAAGGGGATCCTGGAGTACCCGTGTGATCACCCTATGGAATGCCACCCAGGCTCAAAGGGATCATAAGATTATTCATGCTAGAAACTTCCGTGTGCAGCCACAAGCCATTATGGGCTCTGGCATAGTTGAGTAAGTTGTGGGAATCCTTTCAATGATGGGCTAGCAGATGTAGGGGATTGTAGGTGTACCTGCCTATCTATCGGTTAAGGGGACCTCTTCGGAAAGACTGTGTCTCGGTCATCCGTTTCTCAAACATCATGCAATGCGAGAAATACAACGGAGGAGATCGAGTTTTGTGGGGAAAAGTGCGCAAACCTCGGCAGAGTGTATAAACTAATCATGATTAGCCGTGTCCCCGGTAATGGACATCTTGAGTATCTGGTATTTGAATTATTTGACTGATCTCATCACATTACTTAAATAAGTTGTTGGGTTATAACTATTATTTTGGGATTGAGTTGGGGGAACCTTCTCAATATTTTCAACAAACTTTGTAGTTAAATAAAACATATTCCTTTGTTGTAGGAAAAAAATTAGCTTTATGCAAAACTTAAACTTAGAGCCTCCACCAGCCAAATATGCATGTAGTGATAGCCATTATTCAACATTGCTCTACAGTGTGAAATTGCCAGTACATTCAATGTACTGACCTATATGGCTGCAACGTCTCATGTTACAGGATTCTCATGACGAGTAAGTGATACGTTAGGGTTACGATTTCTACACTCAACTTTGCCGTTGGTGTTGATGGGAATCCACAACCTTGTTGTTACTTCCGCTATTTGGATTGAGGTAATAGTATTTACGTTACTTTATACATGTGATTTACCTTTGTTATAAATCCTCGAGTACTGTGTGTGTCAGCATACCGATCCAGGGATGACACTTAAGCACAGAGACCTTATCCATTCGGGTCGGGTCGCTACAAGATGGTATCAGAGCACATGTTGACTGTAGGACGTGACCCCTATAAACTGGCAAGCCCATAGGAAAGATTTCTCTAAAACTTTATTTTTCAAAAAGATCTTTTACCTCTCTTCTTTTCTAAACTTTATCAAAACATTCCCTTTTAGTTAGACTAAACCCCTTTCCCCTTTTGACCACGCGAGGATTCAAGTGATGAGACCACTCCAAGAAGTACAAGATATCGGACAACTAAGACCATTTCGGAATAAAGAGGATTTTACCGTGCAATGGAAACTACAACGGTTGAAGATTCCGAATACTAGGAGAATGTGAAGGCTCTGAAGAATTTTCAGATTGGTATGACCTAGGAAAGCTACCCTTATAGAATTTGTCAGACTATTGAAGCTGTCAATACCCGAGATCAAGGTGTGTCGCAGAAAGACTGGAACATGGAGCGTTAAAACTCAAAGTTTTTGTCAAGAAAACCCTAAGGCAGGAGATATCAACTAAGGATGGAGCACCTATCAGCAAAACGAAGTTTTAACCTTAGCTGGTGTATCGCCAGGATCTGGAGTGTTACATCAAGAAGTTTAAGATGGACCTGTGTAACACCCCGGTAGTTCAACTACAGTAATCGTCCCCTAATGGTGGCCATGCCATCATAATTACTTTGCAAGTTGCCACTTGTCAAAAATCAAATTCAAAATTCACTTTGTAATGCAAGTCAAAATTTACATTTTCAAAAGTGCAAACAAAACAGTTCATAATTTTGCAAATAATCCCTAAGTATTTATCATGTAGAAGTCAACCTCATTTGGATCCCCAAAAATGCCCCTGAGAATTAATTAAGTGGATCAACAGCAAATCACTTGAACTTTTCATTTTCTAAAAATATTTAAAGTTTTCTAAATGTCCCCAAACTTTGCGAGCCACTCCAGAATATTGTCGTTGAATTATTTGCCAAATATGATGGGCAAAAGAAACGTTTTGCTATCTAATTAAAAAATGCAAACAAGGAAAAAAACAAAAGCTGAAAAGATAAAAGGGAAAATACTAATAAAAGAAATAGAACCTAATCTACCGGGCTTTGGCCCAAGTGGTTGGGGAGGCCCAGCCCACCCCTGCAATCCCTTTCTACTCGCTACAGGAACAGGAGGGGGGCGGTGGCAGCCATCCACGGTGCCATGGCCGCGGTGGCAACCATCCCCGGCTCCCCTCACCTACAAGTCCCCGATGCCCCTCCCCTTGAACCCTAGGGCGCCATAACCTTATCACTCCCCCCCTCGCGCCTCCATCTTCTTCCTCACGCATCGTCGAGCCACTGACGCCATGGATCCCCTCGCCCACGTGCTCCCCGTTGTCCCCACCGACCGAGACGGCGTCTGACATCACCGACAAGCTCCTCTGCTTCGTCTACGCTCAAGAACGCGAGCCGGAATCCACAACATCGCTGGATCGGCCCCGTCTTCCTCGTCTTCGTCCGCTGGCCGTCGTCGTCGACCGCTCCAGCAAGTCCTCCCCGGGCCTTCTTAGCAACGTTGGTGAGGTTCCACCCCTCCTCCGCCTCTCCGATAGATCGCCTGCTCCCTGCTAGTCTTCCCCTTCTTCCCTTCTCCGTCATCGACGTAGTCGCGACCGCTGTCCCCGAGTTCTTCCTTGGCCACGTCGATGTGCGCGCGTCTGCTCTCTGCTGCAGCTGCTACCTAGTGCCTCTGCACGCCGCGTTCGCCCGAGCCTCGCCCCTGCTGCATCCCGCGCTAGGCCGCGCCCCATCCACTGCCCGAGGCTCCGCCCGCCAGCGCCTTGCCGTGACCAGGCGCGCCCCCGTGCCGACTCCGCTACAGCCGCTCCCGCTCGCTGTGGGACGCCGCTGCAACTTGCCCCGCCCGCGCGTGCCCGTCCGTCACTGCCGCTCCTGCCCGCTAGTGCCGCTGCTCGTCGCGGCCAACCGCCCGCGACCCCTGCTCTGATTAGTGCTGTTGCTGTTGTGCCGCTGCTCCTCTGTACTGCTGCTCGCTGCTTTGCTTTGCTAGCTGCTGCTGCTATGCTTTTGCGGCTGCACTGCTGCTTGCCGGTGCTATCGCTGCTCACTTAGCTGTTGCCATCGCTGATGCTATTTAGCCGCGGTCGCTCCT